>NW_022983484.1:1086872-1226915 GCF_010015735.1 Aaosphaeria arxii CBS 175.79
ATCCCAGCTTCAGCAGCGCCCGAGAAGAGGGAGAAGGCTGCAGACTACATCTACCCCATTCCCCCCTCGGTTGCTCCTGAGAAGCGAGAGAAGGCCGCGGATTACATCTACCCTATTCCAGCCTCAGCAGCACCTGAGAAGCGTGAGAAGGCCGCGGATTACATTTACCCAATTCCTCCATCAGTCGCTCCCGAGAAGCGCGAGAAGGCCGCTGATTACATCTACCCTATTCCTCCTTCCGTAGCGCCTGAAAAGAGGGAGAAGGCTGCCGATTATATCTACCCCATTCCCCCCTCTGTCGCCCCGGAGAAGAAGTGAAAGCTGGAAAGTTCACTGTCGCTACATACCTGAAGTATGAGAGCCGGCTGGCCTGTTTATCCTGAAAATTGAATATAGGAAACTCTCAGCACTTAAATGTAGTAATACATCTAACTTCGCTTGCTTGATTGTTTTAATTCCCTGCGAGCACTTTACTTCTGCAATGATATGTTAGCGACATTTCAAGTCTGTTTAATGACTACAGTATACTCATATTTTAATTATAGAGGATACGTAAAGCTAGCAGGTGGCCAGCCCGACGTGCCAACCGTCTGTATGTAGCATTCCTCGATCGACTTCATTCGGTTATCGCCGTAATCACCTAAGGCTAGCTTCATTCTCCACTAGCGCCGATCACCACGTTCTGGCATCGCTCGCCTCAGGCACAAACCCCTCCGTCCCCACGCATTCTCTCTTTTCTTCCTCTTCTTCCCCCGAGTTAGAATCTCTTTCCAACTTCTTTCTTTCGCTTTCCCCCGCCCACCTATAGAGTCGCGGAGCACTCGTACGACCATGACGCAGTTTTTCAAAAGTTTTACCTCCAGTACGAGCCTCAGAGACATACGAAATTGACAGAGCTTCGCCATTTCCGATTGTTCCTTGTCATTCACTTCTACCACCGGCCAACGCAACATAGATAAGGACGTTTATATCCTTCCTTGCCGCTTATTTCGTTTTGAAGGAATATAGTCAGACAATCATGGATCTACCCATGGGAGTCCCAACATCAGACATCTTCGAGGTCCGCGAAACCCCCAGTGCAGGTCGTGCCGTGTTTTCCAAATGCGATATACCAGCCGACACAGTTGTCTGGCGACCCACGGATCTGTCCCTTTCGGTTGTTCTCCGTGAATATCGTCGTGAGGTGTGCGGACAATGTTTTGTGTATGACTACGGCAACGACCTGCCTGTACGAAATAAGGAGGTGGGCTTTGCCTTTTGCTCGGAGAGATGCCAGGCCATATTCAGCGACGAGCAGGGTCCGATAGGTATAGAAGCATGGACGGCCGCTGAGAAGTTGATAAAGGGACGAAGCAAGGAAGACGCTGACATGGTGGAATTGGACCAACCGCGACCAAAGACGGAAGATATCACCTCTGCATGGGAGGGTGCCGCCGCACAAGCAGCCTTGATAAGAATCGCTCGACTGGGTCAGCGAGATGATGATGGCAATGTCGTGCAACCTACGAAGCAGCACAAGAAGGCGCTGCAGAAAGCATTGCTGCAAAAGATATCGCCTGATGTCATGTCCTTCTGTCTCGCAGGAATATTGTGGAAACACAACCACCCAGACGAATGGCAACGAATCCTCGATTTGGCCGTCGACGAAACGCCATACCACAGCGAAGACGACCTGAAGGCGTTCATTCGTACATACCTACATTTACTCGCGATTGCACCATTGCCACTGCTCGACCGAATAACAGTGGAGACTTTGTATCTCTGGTCAACCCGCGATTCTCATAATTCCTTCGGGATCCGTTCGCTTGAAGATGATGGCAGCGAGTTCTTTGGTTATGGATGCTGGCCATCGGCTAGTTACTTCAACCACAGCTGCTCTCCGAACATCGAAAAGAAAAGGGTGGAAAGAGCATGGGAGTTTCGAGCCGGTAGGGACATCAAAGCAGGCGATGAGCTGTGCATCACATATCTGAGCGGGGAGGAAAGGAGACTGAGTCGCGAGAATAGGATGTTGACGCTAAAAAGAAATTGGGGCTTCGACTGCCGGTGTGAGCGATGCAAGGAACAGCAATGACGGATAGAAGGATAGCGAGTTCGGAATTGATAGCTGTCTTCTAACTGCTTCTGGCTTTTGTTTTGAGTCAATTGAAATGCCTGTCATTGATGCGCCTAAGGCCCCCCATCCCCGGAAAATCTGCAGCGACCTTCGACCACCCCGGGCAACATTCAACGAGGGGATCGTCACACAAGCTCACCTTTTCAAATCGTCCTTTTCCATTCAATTCGATAGATTCCGCCTTTGGCTTACTCGTATTCGACATGTTCCGCCTTGATATTAGAACTTTTCGTATCTTTCTCCTCCCCTAGTAGTGTCAGCTGTCGGAGTATAGTTTCCTGATTCTCTGCTTATTGATGGCCGCCACAGGCTTGTCACTGGTGATCATTAAACCCCCCCACCCGGTAATGGTCTTCCCTTGCCAACATTCGGGTGACGCTGATGCCAATGAGTGTACTTGTACGTACAAGTAGCGATGTCTCGCTTAACCATCGTTAGCCGTGGCGTCGCGCGTAGGCTCTGATGAAAGTTTACCGTTACGCTGTACCCGGGACAGAATCTCTTGAGTTCTCTTGTTCCTGTTGTAATGAAGATAGTGAAGGTCACGACTGATGTGTTATTTCCTTGCCACTTGAAAGGATAGTCGAAGTCCATTAGGGGTCCAGCATCCAGCATCTGTCAAAAACGGCCCCTCGTTTCCACTCCGCATCAATACTTGCACGTCCCTACCTCGTATAAGTACAGTATCAATGACCACAAAAATTTCCGAATTGCCCAACCACATTCATCGTATTCGCCAGCCATGGTGGAGCAAGGAACTCGCCCTGCTCCTGTCGTCTCCAATCCCGCCAACTCTGCCTATTGGAAGGAACTTACGTTCCGCGCCGGGATTTTCCACTAATTCACTTCGAATCGGACCGAAGAGGAGGATCATCACCACATTGCCACGTGCGAAAGGGACTAGAGGAAATGATGATCGTCAACAAGGAAGTTCTGATAAACATGTGCCAGAACATGCGAAAGAGGCGATTACTTACATTTTTGAGGAGATGCGTTCTTAGTATGGGGTAGCCCTGCTCTGTTCTGCACCACTGGCGGAGCTTCTTTCTGTCGATGAGAAAGGGGAAGAGAATTAATGAGTGAATTCTGAGTGAGATATTTGTCTACTCGTAGCCTACTGGCATCGTGGAAACTTCCAAACACTGGACGCTTCGCCTACAATTAGGTTCATTCACTCTTGGGGTTCAAACTTCAGTACATAGTAGTTTGGGTATCCTTCTTGATAAGGTCTCGGTTCTCGGATGCCGCCAGCGGCTCAAACTATCCCATTGAGTTTGGTGATTGTCAACAAGGTTAACCTCATACACAACCGTCGTGTAGAACATCCTAGCTGTTGAAACTTTGCCTCAGTCTAAGACTCTAAATCAGCACGCTTGCTTATCACGGGCTTATTATTGATGGCTACCGCTAGAATCCCCCCGTTCCTACGCCCCGCACCAACTACCTGTGCTCTAACCCAGGAGCATCCTGGCGCTTTCCAGCCGTGTGCATCGTTTCCTGCACGTCAAGTACCTGACTACCGGATCCTTGCCGTAAATCCACATCTCCTGTGAGGAGAAAGGAATTTTAATTGTACAGAGGGTTGGAACGTCAAGCTGGCCCCTTCCTTGTATTTTATGCCCATGACTGTGCATCTGCAAGGTTTTAGGGCAGTTAATTGGCTACAGCACACTCTCCATTAGTTACTTCAAGTCCATGCAGCTACCCAGTGGCCAGATGGACGTGCTAACCCTCTGTAAACCAAAGACATTGCCTCTTCAGGGATCTTTACGAATAGATACCGGACTAGACTTTGACTTTAGCATTCTGCTGTCAAATCCAGTGCGTAGATCCTAAAATGAACAAAAGCTGAACGGCAAAGGGGAATAGGAGGGAAGGGTCGGAACAGAATCTCTAGTCCCAAGTCTTGAAGTCTGTCATATGTAAATCTGGGCTGTCTTCCACCTTCTTCCTAAAATTCGGAAACTTGGTTTGTGGCTGTAAGTGGGCACACCCGAATTGTCTCTCTCTTTTCTTTTCCAACGATCAATTGATTCCCGGCAGGCACCACTGGTCGTCACTCATTCATTGCTCCAATTGCTTGTGCTGCCAGTTTCTTCATCTTGTACTTTGTTACTTCTGGCCTTGCCAGCTACACAGAGTAGGCCGCATTCAATCATGGTCGAATCACAAGATTTGTCGTCGCCCTTAGACATCCCAACAATATGCTTCGGCTTCACATTAGGGTTCCTTGTCCACACGGGCTCTAAAGTCGGAAAGCAATCGATTTCAATCTACAAGCGCACACACGCTATTAAAAATACGTATCTTATACTCATCTGGGCGGAACTTTTGTCGAGCCTTGCGTGGGCGATTGTCGCATGGCTGTTTCTCAGGGGGGACATCAAGGGAAGGTAGGCCGCACTCCTTCCTAACAGCTAATTCCATACCGCACATTTAGATATGTTCCTAGATGCTAACATCATCATGTTATTAATTATAGTTTTGGACTCTTCTTCGTTATCGTAACACTGTGGTCATTGCAGACGCAGTGCATTCTTCAGATCATCGCAAACAGAGTTGCACTTGTCATGACCAACAAACGGCATGCGAGAATACTCAAGCTATCTCTTCTCGTGGCCGTGGGCATAATAAACATCTCAGTCTATGTCATTTGGATCCCTGCGCGTATGGAAAGTATGTCTTCGTCCCTGTCGCTGCCACAATCCATTGACTGACACTGTCTTGCAACAGTAAGCCCGACCTGGATCCATATTAATGAGATTTGGGATCGCATTGAGAAGGTTATTTATCTCCTCATGGATCTTTGCCTGAACGTCTATTTCCTCTGGCTTGTGCGGTCAAAGCTTATCTCTCGTGGTCTGACGAAGTATCAACCGTTGTTCAAATTCAACGCGGGCATCGCCATCATCTCAATTAGCATGGATGCGCTAATCATTGGAATGATGAGTCTGCCTGACGGACTTGTGTAAGTGTTTCGTGTTTCGTGTTTCATACATCCACACTGAGCGCTCATATGCACGTTACGGGCGCGCTCGATACATAAGTGATCTATCACTAACACAACATTTGACGAGTAGATACACGCAGTTCCACAGTCTAGCATACATCGTCAAGTTGCACATCGAACTCACTATGTCAGACTTGATTAGCAAAGTCGTCCGCGGTAAAGACCGCACGGACAAGCCGCTCTCGTCCTCTGGTCGCGAAGGTAATTCGTACCCTTCCAAGAGCGGAGGCACGGGGGGCACCGAGCTCACCACCACTCTGCGAAACCGCACGCTTGTCAGTAATGGAAACATGCAAAGGCACTCACATGTCCACGACGGGACGGTCTTTGGATATACTGCCGACGCGAAGGGCGTGGGACATACGGGGCCTTGGAGTCCTTCGTCGGCGAAGCCGAAGGGTGGAGAGAACAGCGATGCATCGAGTGATAGTAGTAGTGACTCAGGCATCAATTTTAGGGTCGACCAGTCAGGTATGAATGGGATTATGAAGACGGTCGCAGTGGAAACAAGGGTTGTCGATGAATGGGGTGTTAATGATGGTCATGCGAGGGCAGAGTCGAGACAGGAGGCCGGAGACACGATCAACAGAATCGGAAGCACGAGGAATGAAAGGCGAGAAAGTACGTCGAGCAGTACGGCGCAACTGAATGAGTATATCCCCCAGGCGGCTGGTGATCGAGTATAGAACTGTTCAAGTTGAAATTAGTCGTCTTCAACTGCACCTCTGCGCATACTCTATAATGCTTGGTATTTGAAGCAATACACCCACAGATATAATCTTAATATTTAATATTGTAGCCATCCGCAAAAGGGATTATGACACTGCTGGGTAGTGGTGAATGGGATAGTGAACAAGGATTTTGTATGTAACTCCGGCAGCTTACACGAGGAGAATCAAACAAATAACGTGATGCACCCAGGGGAGCCTCGATAACTTATAATCAGGGCACCTCTACCTCTACAGGATACATCATATGCATGCCAACGCGACTAAAATGGCAGAAACAGGTATAACAACTGATCGTTATTCTGTATCTTACATCTAGACGTTTCTTACGTCCCTAGAGCCATAGTTGATTGGCCCGGTTATCGGTACGCGTTTCGCGGCTTACATATACATTTAGCTCCGAGCTGAGCTCAGACTTGTGGTTCCAATCCACGACGATGCTCCATCTTACAACGTACAATAACAAAGGGCGAATGGAACGTCGACTGCTTCTTTGCTTTTCAATTACGGAAAAGAAAGCTGTTCTTACCCAGGGCTGGTAGCGTAGCTTTGAGATATAAAGCCTCCGTACAGAGGAATGGAGTCGAGTGAACAACCGCAACCTTACTATCCGTCATATACATCGTGAGCATCCACGGGTTCCATGCATGACTCACGTTAACAAATATCCATAGGTGTGAGAGGTGCCAGAGAAGAAAGGTGCTTCTAGTCCCAGCCTTGAAAGATCGGAAGTACTGACGCCGATCTAGATCAAGTGTGATAAAAGACAACCATGCTCAAAATGCTACAAAGCTAACGTAGAATGCAAACGAAAAGGATCCGGAGAGAAACAGAGGCACGTACCCGGGGAAAATTTGCAAAATTAACACTCAAATACTGACAAAGTAATCAAAGGCCGGCGACAAAAGCCTACGTACAAGCACTCGAAGCACAAGTTGCCTCGCTGGAACTTTTTCTCCAGAAGCTAGCCGTTGCTGACGATACGCAGCGAGGAGAACTGCTCTCCGAGTACCACGGCAATTCAGAATTCATCAAGGAAAGCACAGTCCCCAAACAAAATGATTCAACGCTGTCAAACAATGGCCAACTTGCCTTTGCCAGAACTCGTGCGGGCCACCTTCGCAAGCTTAGGGCGAAAAATGCATCGCAATTTTACGGCGGTACCAGCCTATTCCAAATCCAAGAGAGCAAGGAATCTATTACCACTACAGGTGCCTTGAATATTGTCGAGTCCACTACGACAGGGTTCTTCTCTGAGCCTGATGTTTGCGCGAAAGAAAGCCCTGAGAATCCGCGGCATCTAAACTTTGAGTATGGCCCCCAACATGAAATTCCTAGGCAGCTCTTGACCATTTTCTTCAAACAACAATATCCGTACAACATGTGTGTCTATCGTGAATATTTTTTGCGGGATTATGATGCTCTGAAGGGACCGTATTACTCCGAGGTACTTTTGTATGCCATATGTTCAATGGCAGCGCTCGCTTCAGAAAACCAGGAGCTTCAATCAAAGTCAACACTCTTCTCGGCCCATGCACAGTCCCTACTATATCAATCTTTAGACTCCCCCGACCTTACCGTTCTTCAAGCGCTTCTCCTTCTCGGCCAAAGAGAGATCGGGCAAGGCAATGGATCCAAAGGCTGGCTGTTCTGCGGCATGGCGTTTCGCCTGACGCATGAGATGGGGTTACATTTGGATCCAAATAACTGGGATGATTCCACTCAACCATCTGTGGACATTGAAGTGCTCCGAAGAGTGTACTGGGCAGCTTTCATCGTTGACAAGCAGCTCAGTCTCTACTTCGGTCGACCACCGGCCCTCTATCCCCATGAATCAGATGTTCGCAATACTATTAGGATTCCGTATCCGCCTGAGTGGCAGAAGCTTCTGGATACCTACATTGCGAAGGGCATCTCCGCCGATGCATTTGAAGATGGTATCGCACTAGTTGGATCTCTGACATACCAAGTAGAGCTGTGTAAGATCTTCCATAACATGATATCGAAACTCTACCAAAATCGATCTGCCACTTCTGACCCTACCATTATGGCGACCAAAACACAGCAGGTACATGTTTCTCTTGTTGGGTGGCTGTCCAGCTTACCTGGCAAGCTTCATTGGAACCAATGGACAGTGGGGCAAGTACCTCCTTATATTTTACATCTGCAGTGAGTATCATATTCGGCCAAGCCTCTCGAGTGCTACTAACGGTTGGTTTAGCATGTTGTTTCACACAGCAATGATCATTCTACATCGCCCCCCTCGTCACTATCTGGAAGAACCCGGTATCGCGACAAGCGAAGACGTGGAAATTTGTTACGAGTCCTTGCGCGCACTTATAAGGCTTATGAAGACGTACTCCAGATACTATCATTATCGCAGCCTCCCATTTGACTTCATCCATACGCTATCGACGGCAGCCGGCGTGATTCTTATGAAGCGTTATCTTGAAAAGGCACCCATGGACGATACAGAAATATCCAAGTCTCTCCATGTCGTTCTAGAAGCAATGGACGGTGTCATGAACACCTGGCCATTCGTCAGCAAAATCAAAATGTGCGTCATGCAGGCGATGGAAAGTCAAACCGTTTCCACACCTCAGACTGATCCAATTTTCCATCTGGGTCTTGATCTTGACCTTTCGACCATGCCAGATCCTTTTTTGTTTCTTGGAGACACTGGTGTAGGATTTGGCGACACAGATCTTGGATTTTTGGTTACGGATGACGCGCTGGCCACAACGTTTACGTGGGACGAGATGCAGCCTGGCTTCGCTGGGTCGTCGATTCAAGACCTGCAAGAGAGAAATTAATGAAAGGATTATCCGCGGCAATGGTTTCATTGAAATAGCTATATTAAATGTCGTAAAGGTCGGGTACCCTTCTCCAAACTGGATAGAAAACTGAGGGAAGAAATGGGAGGAAAGAAGTAAGGCAGCATAACCCATCTCTGACTGAACCGATCCCTTGGTTATATAGTAGAAACACTAATACAATGAGTATGGTTATGGTTGAACGCCCTATCATTAAAGTAGTGAAGAGGAAAGTTGATTGTTGGTTGGTTGGAGCCAGGGATCTACAGAGGGTTGGCGCATCAGGCTGGCTCCCTACTACGAGTTAGTATTTTATGCCCACAACAGTGCATTTGAGAGGTTTTAGGACTGTTTACTGCCTACAGAACACTCTTAAATAGATACCTTGGGAATATAAGATACATAAAGCTAGCAGGTGGCCAGCCGGATGTGCCAACCCTCTGTTTCTATCTTGCTTATAGTTCTTTACCTAATCCTCTCTCCCGCTTATTACCTGAGGTAATGCAACTACCTCATAGCCTTGACGTGAAAGCATTCGCACATCCAAGATCTTGAGTAATGTCCTCGTCCCGGGCATCAAGCACAATCATATGTCCAGGACTGTGCGACATAACCACACCAGATAGGCCCGCACTCCTGACCGCCTCGATAGGGGTAACACCGCAGCCCCAAAATACAGGTATCTCGTCACCCGAAGCTTGTAGCTCTCCCAAAGGCCGTCCGTCCTCGGTGAGTGGGGCATCACCCCAGGTAGGGCTATCGATATTCTCAATTCCCAAAGTATCCAAAGCGCCCCAGCCCCATGCTATTGGCTCGCCGTGAGTAGCAGCATACGGGCGGGTGATAGCTCGCACTGCGTCAATATCTTCGGCGCGGAAAGGTCGCATGGAAACAACATACGATGCTCCTGTGAAGATGCCAGCGGGACAAAGAGGTAATTTCGTTTTATACATAGGTACATTTCGTCCCATGACGACATGCCTGACATTCAGACCGGCCAACAAAAGCGCAGATTCGAAACTGAATGAGCAGCCGATCAAGAATGCGACATGGTCGTCTTGCCAGCGGTCCATGATATCTAGAGACCCGGATTCATCGACGACTTGTCCATCGTCAAGGACAAGGTAGCGGGGAGCGTCGCGCCTTATATCGATGTCGCTTAGCATACGGTGCGATTCGAGGCCAGGGACACGAGAAACTACCGCATCCCACCTCCCAGGTGCAGCGGATTCGGCCAGTAGAGGGCAAGGCACTGGATTGCGTGCGCATAGTTGTCTGAAGTCATCCGCAAAGCGTTCCGGTAGTACGATGAGGTTGGCTTGAAGGTAGCCGGCGGCGAGGCCTGATGTAGGACCGTGAAGGATTTGATCACGTGCCGCCCTCCTCACCTCAATACCTGTAGTTGCAACGGTGGTATCCATCGTCTCAAAATATTGCAAAATGATAAATTCAAAACAGTATCTTCCCCCATGGGGAAGAATTGTTCGATTTTCATATCATTTTAGAGTCTCCTTAGACGGAAACCATAATCGCGCCGAAAAAACTTTACTAGAGCTTCTTGACGGGGTTGGGCCTCCGTCTCTTTTCCCCACACCAGGACGGAGTTCCACCGCCGCTTTCGTCGCCTAGCAAATGCAGGCGCATGGTGCCATATGCCAGTATGATAATATCCTCTTGATTCTCCGACCTTGGGCATCATATCGTACCCTTTCAAAAAACCTTCTTCATCCCCCACTATGTCACGTGTGAGCATTTCTATTGATCGTGGCGGTACATTCACCGATGTCTACGCGTCGGTACCTGGCCAAGATGATATCGTCCTCAAGATCTTGTCTGTCGACCCTGCGCATTATCCCGATGCGCCCACTGAAGGCATCCGGCGGGTACTAGAGCTTGTCACGGGTAAGGCCCATCCGCGTGGCCAATCCCTAGACCTCAGCCGCGTGGAAAGAATACGCATGGGAACGACCGTGGGAACGAACGCGCTGCTCGAGCGTAAGGGTGCGCGCTCAGCTCTGTTGGTTACAAAAGGCTTCAAAGATCTTCTGAAGATTGGTAATCAATCACGTCCCAACATCTTCGATTTGAAAATTTCCAGGCCGGATCTGCTGTATTCATCAGTGGTCGAGGTGGATGAGCGCATAACTCTCGAAGATGCAACAGAACTTCCCAGGTCTGATATTGACCTTGCTTCAGATCCGAGCCTCTGCGTTGCGACTACGGGCGAGATAGTAAGGGTTTTACGAGTTCCAAATACTGATTCCATACGCCACCATCTGCAGAAGCTATGGGATGAGGGGTATCGGTCTATCTCTGTTGTTTTCCTTCATTCATATCTATATCCACAGCATGAGCGTATAGTCGGCGGACTCGCTCGCTCGATGGGATTCTCAGTGGTTGAGTCCTCGTCGCTGCAGCCGATGATTCGGGCCGTACCTCGAGGAATGTCTGCTACGGCCGATGCCTACTTAACACCTGTTATCAAATCCTACATAGACTCGATCTCGCAAAATTTCGATGGTGGCTTGGGATCCGTCGGTTGCCAGACTGAGTTTATGCAGTCCGATGGTGGACTGGTGGATTTTCGGCGCTTCAGTGGTTTAAAAAGCATCCTGTCTGGACCTGCGGGGGGAGTTGTCGGATATGCCCAGACGACTTGGGACGAGGAGGAGCGAAAACCCGTCATAGGATTTGACATGGGAGGCACGTCTACGGATTGCTCTCGATTTGGTGGGACATTCGACCACGTATTCGAGACTACAACTGCTGGCATCTCGATTCAGAGCCCTCAGTTGGATATCAAAACGTAAGTTTCTCAACGACTACGTCGCGGGAAGTTGCTCACAATAGTTTAGTGTTGCTGCTGGTGGCGGATCCATGTTGTTCTGGCGGGATGGACTGTTCGTAGTTGGTCCAGACTCTGCTGGAGCCCATCCTGGACCGGCATGTTATAGAAAGGGAGGACCATTGGCAGTCACAGATGCCAATCTGTTCCTTGGTCGTATCCAACCGGAGTACTTTCCTCATATATTCGGTCCGGATGAAGACGAGCCTCTCGGGACCGAGATTGTGGACCTGAAGTTCCGCGAACTGACAGAAAAAATCAACCTGGACAATCGTGCACAGGGAAGACCAGAGTTTACGCCTGAAGAAGTGGCCTTGGGATTCCTCAGAGTTGCTGACGAGGTTATGGCTCGACCAATTCGAGCGCTCACCGAGGCACAGGGATATGACGCATCAGAACATGTCCTTGCTAGCTTTGGCGGTGCCGGTGGTCAGCATGCTTGTTCATTAGCCTCTGCGCTTTCGATCCAGAGAGTTGTTATTAACAAGTATTCATCGATTTTGTCGGCATATGGATTGTCACTTGGTGACGTTGTGCACGAGGTACAGCAACCCGCGGCTATCGAGTACAATAACGAAAACAAAGCCGAAATCCGAGAATCATTGGGATCACTCGCGAAAGAGGCATCTGGATACCTTCTGAGCCAAGGTCTACAGGAAGGGCAAATCAAGCACCACCGGTATCTGAACATGCGATATGAGGGTTCTACCGCATCGTTCATGATTCTAGAAGGAGACCACAACGACGACTTCCAGTCCCTCTTCGAAGATCGACATTTGCGTGAGTTTGGCTTCAAGTTTTCTGACAAGAAGATTCTCATCGACGATTTCCGAGTTCGCGGTATTGGATCGACAGCTTCTGATCCGGGTAAAAGCCCGTTTGAACAGCTCAAGAGCGTCGTAGGCATAGACGTTGATCTTCCCGAAGCTAAGAAAGTTGCTTCTGTGTGCTTTAGTGCCATCGTTGGACGCGAACCTACGCCAGTGTACCTTCTCAACGACTTGCAGCCTGGCGTCAAGATTCCAGGTCCTGCGATAATTCTTGACAAGACTCAAACTATCTTAGTTGTCCCTCAAAGCGTTGCGACTATTTTGGAAAGCTGTGTCGTAATCGACCTGAAACCGTCCAGCGAGGATCAAAATACTTCCGTTGACCAAAAACTGCAAGTCAACCCCATCCAGCTATCGATATTTGGTCACCGGTTCATGTCTATTGCCGAGCAGATGGGTCGAGCGCTACAAAAAACCGCTGTTTCTACAAACATAAAGGAGCGGTTAGACTTCTCTTGCGCTCTATTCTCGCCTGATGGAGGCCTCGTTGCAAATGCTCCTCATGTTCCTGTTCATCTTGGCTCTATGCAATTTGCTGTGAGATATCAGCACAACTTTTGGAAGGGCCAAATCCAAGACGGAGATGTTTTAGTGTCAAATCATCCTTCCGCCGGTGGCACGCATCTCCCTGATATTACTGTCATCACACCGGTGTTTGCCAAAGGCTCGCCAAAGGAAGTCGTGTTCTACGTTGCATCGCGAGGTCATCATGCGGACATCGGTGGAATCCTTCCAGGCTCTATGCCTCCGCATTCCAATCGCTTGTACCAAGAAGGTGCAGCTATCATGGCCGAGAAGCTTGTGTCTAACGGAGTGTTCAATGAGCACAGAATCACTGAGTTGCTCCGCGATATTCCTGCACAATACCCTGATTGCTCTGGCACTAGGTGCCTAAACGACAATATCTCTGATTTACAAGCGCAGGTTGCAGCCAACAATAAAGGTATCCAATTGATTCAGGCCATGATCACAGAAAATGGGCTTGATCAGGTACACATGTACATGACTGCTATTCAAGATACAGCCGCCACTGCCGTTAGAAATCTCCTACGAGAGGTATACGCGAAAACTGATGGAAGGCCACTTCAAGCTATTGACTTCATGGACGACGGAACCCCAATTTCCCTCCAAGTCAGGATTGATGCTGATGCTGGGTCTGCTGTCTTCGACTTTAGCGGCACTGGGCCGCAGGTGTACGGCAATACCAACGCTCCAGTCGCCATTACCCACTCAGCGATTATCTACTGTCTTCGCAGCCTTGTAGCTTCTGATATTCCCCTCAATCAAGGGTGCCTCGCGCCTATAACCATTATCATTCCGCCATCCTCGTTGCTAAGTCCCGCCAAAGATGCCAGCGTCGTGGGTGGCAACGTCCTTACCAGCCAACGCATAACTGACGTCGTACTACAAGCGTTCAACGCAAGTGCAGATTCCCAGGGCTGCATGAACAATCTCACATTTGGCATCGGCAACACCAACACTGATTCTTCCGCACCACCAACTAAGGGTTTCGGATACTACGAAACCATTGCTGGCGGTGCAGGCGCGGGGCCAACATGGACCGGCGCAAGTGGTGTGCATACACACATGACGAACACGCGAATTACAGATCCCGAAGTCCTAGAGAAACGCTACCCAGTCATTCTGCGCGAGTTCGGCATTCGTGAAGGCAGTGGCGGTATTGGGGAATATGATGGTGGTGATGGTGTGGTGAGGGATTTAGAGTTCAGGGTCGCCATGTGGGTTAGTGTCTTGACGGAGCGCAGGTCCAGAGCACCCAATGGTAGGGGTGGAGGCGGAGACGGCAAACCTGGGAGGAATTTGTGGATCAAGGGGAGTACTAAAGATCATATCAACGGAGGTAATGAAATTCAACACAAAGACGGTGAAACTGTGAGCTTGGGAGGAAAGGCCAGTGTTTTTGTTGATGTGGGGGACCGCATTGTGCTGCAAACGCCTGGAGGTGGAGGATGGGGCAAGCAAGTACGTATCAACTCGTAATACCGTCATTTATTTTTGAGATATCGCGACGCTAGCATATGGATTGTAGTGACTTCCATCCACCTCAAATTGATCTTTTGTTCACAGTTCCATGAACGAGTCCCTGCGTACTGTATCAGAGCCCAGGATTTGGGCTGCAGCCTCAATCGCAAGGGATGTCTTCTTCACGTAGTCTGCCGCTAAGGTCAGGTTGCCCAAAGCAACAGCTTCGGTAATTCCAGGAAATGTCACTGCCATGTAACCTGTATCTACACCAGGTGCGAATATAAGATTCTGGTAGAATTCTCTTCCAGGAAGGCCACCTTGGCTGATGAAGCCCCTGGAAAACTCTCGCGCTCTACGATTAATGGAAGCAATCGTACGTGTATCATTGAATCCAACAGATTGTCTCAACCTCTTGAAATTATCGGATTTCTGTTGGAAAATTGCGATTGCTCTCTCGAGGGCTCCAAGGTCTAATTGAGCGTGCCAATTGTCGACGACTCTTTTAAGAGCTTCCAAGTATGCGTACATCTCCACGGTATAGTTTTCAGGCTCTAGTGGGATAAGTTCATCGTTTACCAAGTGATACAGGAGCAACGTTAGATATTGACCCATAGCCTTGTGTGTAAGGAATCCAGGGTCGCAGAAATTCGACATCCAGTAGTAGGAATCGTAATTCGAGTGAGTGTGGTATATCGGATCGGTGGGTGCCCTCGTAGTTCCCATGTCAATCGATGCTATGCCACCTCTATGCACAAAAGCAGTATAATCGCTTTGTGCACCTAGGGCCTCTATCTCGCCAGCTGATTGCTCCCATATATCATATATAGTGCTTTCAGTCTTATGGGGCCATGTCACCTTTTGGGCAATTTCTCTAGTGATTTTATGCAGTTCCGGAGAGGCAGAGAAATCTGGAACTGTACCAGCGACTCCGACGTCGATGTTCAGGTATGATACAACTGTGCCTTTGAGCCACGGTAGGAACTCCTCTACCCATTCCGTGCTGCCGTAGAGTCAGTTCTATACATGCATATAAGGGACAATGACTTGCCTGCCGATGAGACCATATTCCTCGCCATCCCAACTGGCGAGCACTATTGTGCGCTTTGGTTTCCAACCTGTTTTTGACAGGGCATTGAACGCCTTCGCCAGTTCAATCAAAATGGATGACCCGGAGTGTGGATCCGCTGCTACATCATCAATATTAATGATTCACTGGAGACAAGAGACGAAATAATACCTGCACCGCCTATCATCCATGCATCACGATGATTGCCCACCACGACAACTTCATCTTGATTTGTTCCATTGTAAATGCCAATTGTATTCCAAAGCCAAGTTGTCTCCTCCCTGGCAAGGTTTCTCAAGGATATTCTGGAACCCTGTGCCGGCCCCGTACTATAAGTAACGTTCGGGATCGCACCTACCCACCGCGTTCCGTTCACCTTTTCAGCACTCAGCCCATGCCCATTGAGCGCCTGCAGGATTGGACGTGCTTCGACCCAAGAGATGGGAAGAGATGGAATCTTTGGAACGGTCTTTTTCTCCTGCCTCGGCGAATCTTCCTTCGAAGGGTATCCCGGCGTTGTAGGATCACCAGGGTAAGTGCTGAGGAACTGGACGCTGCCACGCTGTATGCTGGTTGGGTTTCTCGCTGGACCCTTTGGATACGCTGCTTTTCCACTGGCTTCAGTCATGTTGCCGTCGTCACCCGGGTCGGTGAAAGTGATCACGCCAATCATTCCGTTGTCCTGTGCATTGCGAACCTTCAGTCCCCTGAACGGACCGCCATATTTTGCAAGGGCAATCTTTCCCTCCAACTCGATTCCTAGTGATTTGAGTCGGTCGAAATCACTTTGCGATCCGCGTCCTAGATATTTATGAGCTTCCGTCTGGAGTAATGCACGTTGCTCTCACCAACGTAGACATATTCAGCAGATACCTCCCCAGAATGGGAGTACCCATGAAATGCTGGAACACGATTGGGATACCTGTGGTAGGACAGCGTGAGCGTTCATAAACCATCATGGAAGATTGTGTCGTACCCTGTTGTTTCGTCCTCCTCTAAGACAGCTTCCTGTAGAGTTGGCTTGTAAATGGTCCCATTAGCTAGGGTAAGCTCAATGGATTGCTGTGTAGGGTAATTCATATAGACAACTTCAACTTGGTCAGTACGCAAATGTTGCAATACGTCACCAACTCACAATATGAATCGAGTCGCGATTCAAACCCATGCTCTTTCCATCTATCCGCTGTCCATTGTGCCATTGTCTTATTTTGCCCAGCGAGCGCCCGTCCATGAGCTGAATGTCCGATCAGCATCTATCTCATATCTTCCGAAGAGAACCCACTATAGTAGTATGACCATTGCGATATGGACGTATTGTCAAACGATCCTAGTAGAATATTTTCATTCTGATCTAGTGTTGGACGAAAATTGCTCTCACCCTCTCGCTTGAGGTGGCGTTGATGGCTACGGTATTTAAGCTCCTTATCACACGCCTGGGCTCCAATAGCCCAGGCAAACATAAGTAGAGAGGATATTATCATGGCTTTTTCGAAGCAATTGCCTTGCAGACGTCAACGAGTATCTTCGTGGGCTAGGATCAAGAATAAGGCGAGATTGGCTCGATGGCTGAGCTCCTATAACGGCATCCGAAATATTTGTGCCGCGTCATTATGCAGTGCTTCCTATGTGGATTATTCCCGCGGCTGCTCTCCTCCATGCGTAACGAGCTGCAGTTGATGTGTATATCTCACTTGGCAGCCCGTTGCATTGGGTCCGGGTATTCAACATCCCATGTCTCTCCCCACAGTTTCGCAACAACCGTGACACAGGCAAGTACTTTGAACAAATCAACTTCTTCGCCACTAACCAAAGCAGGTCATATTGAGCACCGCTTCCTAGCATGCAAAAACACCCTCAGGTACATTCTAAGCAAAGTACTACGTGCATGTGACATAATTCTAGTGGGCATTCCAACATGTTTATTTGTTCGGCGGCTATAAGCGATAGTATTTACAAATCATCTACTTAGTACGCCTCCACCTCGGCCTTGTTTGTCTCAGTCACAGCGACAGTAGGTTTGGCTGCAGCAGAGCCTCCGTAGCGGTCCGTCTCATCGGCCTCTGTCATGCCACCAAGCAACAAAGTGCTTGGGGCTTTGGCTTGCATCTGAGGAGACGCAATGAAAGCTTGGAACTTTTCATCGTGCCACTGGCCAGCAGTGATGTGTCTTCCCTCGGAGTCGATGAAGGGAGTATCGTCCTCTGCACGGAGAAAGTATGCAATTGAGTAACGGTGCTGCTCTGGGTGGAGTGGGACGACCCTGTGAATGCAAGACTGCATGGTGTGACCACTGGCAAATCGAAGCGAATCACCGACATTGATGACGGCAGTACCTGGCCTCGGTGCAACGAAGCCGAACTCCTTGGACCCTGGAGGTCGGATCTGGAGACCCCACTCCTCGGCAAAAAGCAGTGTCAAGGAGCTAATATCGGTGTGCTTCTGATGTCCCACGTTATTATCTTTGGCGGGGTCAGATGGGATATAGTGCATCATAGCCAGGGTGCTAGTGGATGGGCGGTGGTTGCGGTGGATGTGTTCAAATCGCTTGGTGCCGCTGAGTCCCAGACCAGTGGACAGGCCTGAAAGAATTGCCTTGGTGACGATGTTGGACCCGGCAATAGCATTCTCGAGGACCTTGATATCACCACTGTTCTTAATATTGCTTGGGATGTGTGGGGATTCGCGTTGAATTTCATCCCTGGAGACCTGACAAATTTCTTCAACAATGGTTACCTTAATTGAAGCAGTGTTACCGACCTTGATCATCTCGTATCCGTCTCTCTTCTCCTCCAAAACACCGTTGCGCGATCCAACAGGCTCGTATCTTTATAACAATTAATTCCTTCGACTCTCCTCCAATGGAATTGATAGCTAATGCTTACCCAAGGTGAGGTGCAATGAGGCCATACTCGTTCTTGACTTCAAGTGGCGACTCAAAGAACCGATGCATAAGCTTCAAAGTCTCCTGCTGATCATCAAGAAACCTGCGACCGTCGACATTTTGGAGGTCGAGATAGAAGTAACCCTCGTCCACGCAGCACTTGACAAGTCTCTCAAGCTCAGCAGGCTCAGAGGACAGGAGCTTAGAGAAATCGATGGTCTGCATGTCATAGACGGGCACCTTCTTGCCCATCCAGTCAACAGTCTGCGGAATCTCGATTGAGGGAGACATTTTGCGTTCAGTTGAAGCTGGTGTCTGGTGTATTTGGTAGAACTTTTCAGAGAGCGCTTTAGCTTCTCAGATTGCTCGGCCGTGGCTGGGGCTTTATAGTTGAGCTGCTCATACCCTTGATATTAAGCATTTGCATATCATGTCTCTTTGGGCCTCTTCATAGATTGATTTGCATCTTAATGCGACACCTCCCCTCATTTTAATTCATGAGGCGGACGAATAGGAAATCTCGGGATTTCGTTTCGCAGCGAATGGACATGGAAACTCCGCAGCACCTTTCCTATCTCTCTGATAGAGCTGCATATGTCGAAATTGATATATGATGCAAGTATGTTGCGATTTTCAGATAACTTGCTCTGTACCCCGCTGGCCACAGGGGCTTATCTGCGCATGATCCGCCCCGGCAGTTGTTGGTAGATGGTAGTCAACTCCGAGATCATCTGGCCACCACTTCCAATTATCCCAAATCATCTTGCCACGCTTCAATTTACTTTGAATGGTTGTGTATCATGTATTTGGTCTCATCAATTGGTCACCATCATGTAAGGTGTTGTCGTTCCGCCAGATTTTCGTTTGTTCGCATATCGAAGACGGTGACGAGGCACTCTAGACTATGTGCCTATGACGGCAAAAACATATATTTCACGTGGTTCAGGGTCTGTGGCAATCTTGAGTGCAATGTGAACAGACTCTTATTGGAGAATTGATGCCGCTAGGTCATGCATAGGGCGAGCTGTGAAATGGACACCATCTTGCTGGAACTCAGAATTTCCTAAGTTGTGGTCTGTTTGAGAATGACACAGGTTATGACAGGGAAATTCATTTTAACTGCGCCTCGGTTGGTTTTAAAAGCCCTAACCAACCATTGCTCCTACTTGCACATTCTGTTGTCCTTTAGACGCACAAATTTACGCATGTGGCCGTCTGTTTTAGATCAACAAAACGAGCTCACATTAGATAAAAGCACAAGACAGTTTATTGAGTATTCCACGTTCTACTGTGCATACCTGTCACCTTGAGCCAGCTTCCATTAGATTTACTACGAAATAACCGAAACAATGGCTGCGTGGGCTGCAAATCCATGGAGTAGGGTAGGGTAAATACTCTCTTCAGACTGTTCACACAATCCTTCCGTCAGGACAGCTTCCTGAAAACGTTTTTTTATACTCTAAAGAGAGGCGAGGACTCCAACACAAGTTTCACAATCAAAACTAAACTTGACGAGAATCGCTTGCTCCGGCATCCTTCAAATGACGCGTTTTCAACAGCTTGCTTTCGAATTATGGTTCCGCGTGCATCCGGATGTGTAAAATGAGAGAACGACAGAGCCTATGCATCCGATTTTTATCACTATTGACGCAATACATTTCTCGTACAACAATTATATATCAGGTCCTCACGATTTCAGTAATTTTGCTTCTCGCCATTCGAGCTGGTGGTCCCAACTAGCATCATGACATCATATCCAACATTCCTCACGAACACCAAACTTGACCCTTCGTTCGACGACGATATCCGAGATACGCATCTGGTGTATGACTACGATGCAGAAAACCCTGAGACAGGAGCACCGGAGAAGTGGCGTTACGAATTATGGTGTTTCTCTGAGGATCGCTGCGTGTACGCCATACACGGAGGTCCAATGGCAGGGCGTATCAACTATCAGACTTGTACTTGGCAATGTATTCGTCCCAAGGAGCTATGGCAATGCAACTGGTTAGAAGAAACTGGGACGGTGGTATCTCTTGTGTACGACATCAAGCAACAGACCATCACAACGCTGATCAGCTTCTCGAAGGGCCACTGGGAATATCCGAAGGAGGCGCATGGTGACAAGAGAAATTCCGAAGACTTTGCGCGTTGGAGGAAACTTGCTGAGGTCGGCAAGCAATCAGATCGATTCATGCTATCTGAGCAAGCGAGCATTGCTGAGAATTTCAAGGGGAAGGGCGCATTGATTCCCATTAAGGCAGATGCTAAAACTTTCTGACGGCACAGTGCCATCATTAATGGAGCGGAATCTTGCAGGCCAGTTGGTGCAAACTAGAAATAATCGAATACAAGCATGACGACCACCCCATACTTGGTTCAAAGTGCGTCGAAACGTACTCTAGTAATAACAATGTATACTCGTCATTCGACGATTGTAATGCGCCAGCTCAAGAAGTCCAAATGAGTAAAGGCAACCGTAAATTCTGATCATTAATTCGCTCCTCCGAATCTTTGCCTATCCAGACCAAGAACGCATAAAAATACCCCACCCTCGTGTCCCCACCGGCTCAAATACGTCTTGGGGGCCCCACAAACCCCAAAAGAACCACGAAGTGCTTCTGCTCTAATTCCATGTGCGGTTAAATGAAGGAACAACTAAAACTAAACCCAGAAACGTGTTGTATTTTGACACTACAGTTATCAAATTACGCGACCACGATCATGTTTCAAGTATTGATTCAAATTGCTGTAGTACTAATCAAGATCTGCAGTGATAGTTCTCAGTGACGCCGACGAAAACGGTATGTAGGTCTGCCGTAGCAGGGCGCGAAGGATTTCGCCCACACGGAGAGCCAACTCACGCAGTATTTCTGCCAATTCCTGCCTTGTACCTTGACAAACATCTCTCCCTTGCGAAGCGATGTTCTACAATTGGTTTGGGATATCCATTTTTCTTTGCCACGTCTGCCGCCTCGCCACCAGTTTCATACGGATTATGTATTCCCTTTCCACTTATACTTGCCAATTCTGGAATCCATTGTCTTATGAACTCACCATCTTCGTCAAACTTGCTAGACTGGAGCCAAGGGTTGAATACGCGAAAATAAGGCTGGGGGTCTACGCCAGTCGAAGAGGAAAAACCCCAACCACCAGAGTTCGAACTGAAATCTCCATCGATGAGATGGCTGATAAAGTATTGTTCTCCCAGACGCCAGTCGAGAAGAAGATGTTTGGCGAGGAATGAGGCCGTAACCATTCGGAGGCGATTATGCATGTACGCGGTACTATTGAGGGATCGCATGGCAGCATCCACGATTGGGTAGCCTGTTTGACCCCGAGCCCATGCATCGAAGTGCTCGTCGCTGTATTCCCATTCGATGTTCGTGTACTCGAACTTGAAAGGCTTGTTCATGCTAAGTCAAAGGTAAGCATAATTCGGGGTAACAGAGCGATGGACAAGGAGCAAATTGCACACCAGATATAGGGCCAATGCACTAGCACATGCCGATAAAAGTCTCTCCATGCTACCTCACTGATCCAGCCCTTTATCCCTTCGATGCCACCATCAAGCTTCTTCGTGGAATTCACATCTCGAGCTAATCTTACACTGGTCCTGCCAGCAAGTGTCCCTGCGGCATGATGCACACTTATCCGGGCTGTACTATTCTTACTGGGGAAATTTCGCGTCGCGTGGTATTTTCCGATTTTCTCTGTAAGAAAGTGTTGAAGGCGATCGACTGCAGCATGTTCGCCTGCGGGCCACAATTTCTCGAGACGTTTCTTCATCTCAGAAGTCAATGTCTTACTCGACGGAGCAGATGGGATCGCGCTTTCGAACAACGACGAGAACTTCTGCTTGAAGTCTGGGGGATTTCTCTCGGGCGGATGTCGTTCTGTGAGGACGTCTGGGTGGGCGTGTAGATACGCCACCCACGCTCGGAACCAAGGGCTGTAGACCGCATATTGCCGCCCTGCACCAGTCTGGAGCTGACCAGGTGTTACGACGCAGTCATCATGCTGTGGTTCGAATCGAATCCCTTTTCCGAGCATCATCTTGACAAGCTTCTGTTCTCGCCGTAGCTCGTCGACTTCGTACTCGATGTTGCAGAAGAAGTCCTTCACGCCCCAATTTTCAGCGAGCTCGACGAGTCGCGCCGGCAACTGCTGGCGCTCCTCAACAACTTCAATATAAAGAGGAATATCCAGATCCTCGAGATCTTTCTTCAAGACAGCCAGAGAGCGCAACTCGAAATCACATTTGGCGGGACTGACGAGGTGAGCCTCCCAATCCTGAGGACTTAGGATCCAGACCCCAATAACGCCGACGCCGATTTCCTTTGCTCTTTTCGATGCAAGACTTAAACCTGTGTTATCTCTCGTCCGTAAATCCCTCTTGAACCAATGTATAACTGCTTCGCCCACGTCTTTACCCGTCTTTATCTTCGCAATCTTCCCTCGCGCATCCTGCGTTTCTTCGAGTATTTGATTCAGTACGTTCATCGGTCGCGGTATCTCGTTATCATTGTACATGGCGCAACGCTCGTTACTCATTTCGGCAGGATAGAATCTCCTATCAACGATTCCTAGCATTTCCTCCTGGCGCGAATGATCGAACCGAGAAACATCTGTGTTTGAACTTGCATTATCGTTTATGGAATTCGCAGAACCCTCCTTGCCGTTCTCGAGAGCCTTGGGGTGCGGCTTCGAGGTTCTGGACCGCTTGTTCGGAGCATTGCCGTACGAATCGCTATAGTTGATTGCGGATGCGGCATTGGGGGCGATCTGGGATTTTGCCTTGCGTTTTGGGGGCATTATTGCGGTCTCGAAGGCGCGGTAATTACGAAAGAGAGACGAATGCTGGGGGGAAATAGAGGAAAGGGGGAGCAACAATGGGACGTAAAATCAAAGATGCGCGTCCTACAACGGTATCACAGCTCAAGGCTAGCTCGACGGTATCCCTGCACACATAACCCGATCTATGACGTTCGGGCTCACGCGTAGATCGCCAAGTCGATTACCGAGTGAAATCTACAATAAGTACCTAATAATTGAATGCCACATTTGCGAGGCACCAAGGTTATTTTCTGGCTACAACACAATAACACTCTTCAATGGTCATGTGCTTCAGAAATAGAAGATGAATGACGCTAGACAAGTGGCCAACCCAACATGCCTTCTAACTGTAATGGCGCTGTGCTCGCAGCCCAGCCACATAGCAGTTGTGGCGTCTTACACATGCAAGCGTCTGAGCCCCAACCGTTCCGACGATGGATACTGGTAGGGTTCTCGGTCTTCGGTGATCGACATACCATATTGCTCAAAATGGAAAATAGATTGCAGACCTGGTGAATTTTCCACCCTCTCCAACTGGACTGAACAGCTTTGTAGGTCTTCGATTCAACGTTCAGCTAAAAAAGAAAACAAAGGGTCCGAGTTCACTTCTCAGCCTGCACTATGTATGCAAAGGGAAAGAAATCAGAAGGGGTTTCTCCGTCTTAGTGGCGAATTGACCAATGTTCGCCATGGTGTGTACGTAAGTCTTATTGGTTTGCAGATAGTCTCATCCAAGGCAGTGCCTTGGTTCACCGTAGGCGCAAACTGCAACTGATCGTTGGTCGAATATCTCCTGGTCTGGTATAATTTCATAGTGGTAACGAACGGCGGAGCATAGTAACATTTGGCGACCCTCATGTGGGGTTTAAAAAGATGAGAAACATATGATCTAAGGATAATGTCGCACCCGAAATTCTTCCATACATGTTGTTTGTCTTGAGTGCAAGGCGTAGGCAACAGGAAGACGTAGTGAGCAAAGCATTTAATGCTATGCTGTGCATCAGCTCGGACGATGCGTGAAAATGATCACCATGTTTGGGCAACGCTAGGACTTTGCCTTGTGGCAATATCGCTTGAATACACTGCGTAGGTCGCATGTTGGCATCCTCGGATTTCACTCACTATTCCAAAGGTCTGCCTCGTAGGTATGACCCGCGGCTGGCGCGTCTACCCCGAACCTGGATCACTGCAGGTAACGCCGATCCAATCAGAGTGTAGAACGGCCAATAGGCAAACCGTTCGAACATGCGGACGCCCCGGTCTACTCGTAATATATACACGCTGACTGTATTGCCGAAAGATCTGCATGTACATTGGTTGGCGTACCGACCTGCTGTTGTTCGACTAAGGTTCTGATGGGCCCCTTGCCAGTAACCGATCTAATGTATCGGGAGCGTGTGGCCTGCAGTAGTGTTCTATCAGCGCCCAGGATGTTTGTGTGCCGCCTAAGGCTGATTTCTGGGTGTTCATACCTAAAACGAGCAAATCCCAGCGAAGTAGTACCCGTAAGCCACAATCTCCAGATTGAAAGGCCAGACGTGTGGCGAGTGGCATAGGGCTTGGGTTGGTGGTCTATGAAGAGTAACCATACATGCGATGCAAAGTAGATCGAGTTCCCAGACCATAGTCGGATACAAAATGAACCTCCTTCGCGGAACTGGCCTTTTATGATAGTTATTCTTGGAACTGGGGGTGAGGGTTACGGAAGGGCAGCAGGCGGACAACTAGCATCCATAAGGCAAGCTGGCTGTGGACTAGGTTCATTCGGAGCTACCCGTTGTGGTGGGCAATCTCTAGAAGTCAATGGTCGAAAAGGCAAATGCACTTAATTGACGATAGAGATCCAACATGTACCGTGGAGTCAGTCATGGCTGAGTACTCGTTACGGGGGTTGAGGTCTCAACTTCGCACACCGGTACTCAACAGGGTTAACAGCTTGTACATGATGGGGCGCAATACGACATGTACAGAGAGTTGGCACGTCGGGCTGGCCGCCTGCTAACCTCAGTTATCGTCTATAATACCTAAAGTGTCTATTCAAGAGTGTACTGTAGCCAATGGCTAGTCTTAACTGCTCGCGATTAAACCTCGCGAAGGCACTCTTGTGGGCGTAAAATTCTAGCAGGGGGCCAGCCCGTGCCAACCCTCTATAGATATGTATGCAGGTATATATGTATATGTACAGTAAAAATACACAACGATGCAGACAGTAGATACAGCACAGTAGACTACCGCTGGTTGGGGGTGAATCGCTCAATGAGGAGGAGGAGAAAGAATGAAGTCAACTAATTGAGGATCTATGCTGCGAGGCCATTGTCTCAAATAGGCTTAGGACCTCCCCCACCACGAGTCCACGACTGATGGTCCTCGACCATCTGTTCATCCATCGTGCCCAGGAGTCAGGACCCATCCCAGGACCCATCCCATTCATCCCATCAATATAATCCCCCAAGATCTCACGCACTCACTCTGGTCTAGCTGCTCTTTCATACAGTCCAATGGTACCACTGGCACGCCAATTCGCTCTTCTGGCCCCTATGCTGATTGGCCGGCCTGTCTACATAATTGGTCCTTCATTTCATGGCTTAACCTACTCGCAGGTCGACTCCATACTAATTACGCTGCGGCACAGCCTCGTAAAAGCTTCGAATTCCTTCCAAGACACGTGATGATTATTGCGCGTGTCCATGCTACGAGTATGTACGAGGTACCCGGGCCGGGGACGCCAGGGAGTAACGCCATGCTTGAACTGCTTATTAGCGCCCTCTCGCACTTTATTATCCATTTAGGGTAAAACTCGTTGACGATAACTTGCGCCGATTCGCTCAAGCCTCCTCATGAGCCTCCCGGGTCCAGCGCCAAGTGGAATGGTTCCCACATGCGATCCATCAATCAGAACGGTAGGAACTGTCCTAAAAGCTTCCGATCAGTCTGAATGCGGAAATCTCCACGCAGGATGAAGGGGGTAGGGCTGAATCATGATCTTAGATGCCATGGCTCAATCGTAGCACATTGTCATGATGTGCTGGGGCCGACGGGGCCAAGTTGGATACGCACGATACTGTGAATGGTTCTACGTCTGCATTTGATGGTAGTGCAGGGGATCGCACCGCACTTTTTTTTTTCAACTCGAGCCGATGGAAAAGTAGCGACGATTTGTATATAAGTTTGAGTTCGCCTGGCAAAAAATGGATATCAACGCCTTCAACAATCAACCACCCATCCTTGATTTAGAATACTTCAACTGCTTGTCTTGTCTATTCCTGCAGACCGCAGTCCAATTCAGGTTTCAATCCAGCTGTTAGGATCCACCGCCGCCGTCACCAGAATGCCTCGACCACTCACTTCTGAGAACCAGAAAATGGAACAAGCAAGCAGTCCAGGTATCGTTCAGTACAATGATCCTGACCCCGATCCTGAACCTGAGCCGCCTGCTGCCCCACCGTAATCATCCTCCCCAGTGTCCATTTCAGTCGTACAGAAATTTTACAACTTGACAGTCTTAACTAACGGGAATTGATATCTGTTGCAGTGTTATTATCTTAGCCAAGTTCCATTCTAAAAGCGGAAAGGCCAAAAAAGCGGTAGACCAGGAACAGGATGATGGTCCATGCGCAGCTACGTCACCGCCATCGTACGGACCAATTTCTCTCATATAATATGCGTACACTCCCGCCCGTCAACTAAGCAGAAATGTAGGTCTGAAGACACAAAACGCAAACCAAAGCCAAACGGCAAGAAATATAACTTGAGGAAAAAGAGTAACCAGGAGTTAGATCCAGACTCCGAGCCCGATCCGAACCCTTTCCCTGAAGCACCACCGTAAGTTTTCAACGTATCGTCCTCAGTCAGCCACCATGTTTGCTAAACCTCAAGGCAGTATCATAATACTCTCGAAAAAACGTCGTGCATCTAAATCCCCCTCTATCGACACTGCGGACCCCGCTACCGCATCCCCACGTCCTGAAACCCCGCCGTCCTCTCCACATCCGTCCAAGAAGATGGGTTCCAAAGTCTCTAAGCTTCCCAAACAAGGCCATGGCAAGCTCCAACCATCACAGAACAAATCCGATAAAGCAGAAATGAAAGAACCTTCGAACTACTACACCCACCGTAGCAAGTCCATGCGCCGCAAGGCTGGTGTCGCCCCTGGAGCTCAGGGCAGCGGTGGTGGACTCGGTGGCAGTGATGGCAGTGGTGGTAGCGGTGGCGGACTTTCCTAGTGGAATCGACTCGACTGCTATTTCGAGTCAAGACTGAAGAGTTTATAATCGACAATGCATCGTAGGAGTTACTTATCTGCTTTGGGAATCTTGAGGAGTTTGGCATGGTTTATTCTGGTTGTGTTGTTTGGCAAGCATATCGCAGGGCGCCCTGGTGGTGGTCTTATTTCATATTGTTCTCTCTTGGCTTAGACAGCATTTTTAGTCCCACGCAATATACTTTGGACTTTATCAACACCTTGCCCTCTTCTTTGATGTATCCTCGCTGTTTTTCAGCGCTGTTTTCTTCCAACATCCCTGCGACTTCTCATCACTTTTCCATACTACAAGATGGTCAGTTCATCGCAAAGACACGAATGTTATAACATTCGAGTTCCGGCTTACGTATTCAAATTAACGTTCTTAGAAGAGTAAATCTCAAAGGTTTAGCTCTCACAAGGTCCAACGTAAACGTGGTCACTGTAGCAGCCATTGGCTTCAATGAAGTAACATTCCTTATGGTCCAATATCGAGGATGCTATCTACAATTTATCGAATGCCTTGACGGCGTCCTTGGCTGTTATTTCCGCGCTAGCTGGGTTTGCTCCGGTCACGATCCTACCGTCGGTATAAGCAAATGCATCCCAAGGCCCTGGAGGCGCGATATCTGCGGAGTCGTCAACGCTTGCATTGCATAAAGGAACAGTCACTTACAAGTGGCGCCGGAATCCTTCGCTGCGGCCTCAATGGTTGGGCGGTTCCAGCTTTTGATCGTGTCCAAGACACCCTCTTCCTCTTCGCCTTTAGTGGTAAAACCAGTGACCTTCTTCCCACTAATAATGCTCTTCCCCTGCGCATTAAGTATGCCAGGAAAAATTGCACCACCATGGCAAACAGCACTCACGATCCCTCCCCCGTCTTCGTACAACTTAGCGGCGATCTTCTGTAACCCCTTCGCATCCGGATAATCAATCAAACTCGCGTGCCCTGCCGAGGCAAAGAACAATCCGTACCGATCCCATTGGACGTCAGAAGGCTTCATCAGGTTGTCCATCTTTGCGCGAAATTCGCTGGAGTGATCTTCCCAGACCTTCCGGTCCTCTTCGGGCAGCCATTCGGCCTGTTGGGAGAGCCAGTCTGCTTGGTACGTACCCGTCTCGGAGACGAGGTCGACTTCGAAATTCGCAGCCCGGAAGACGTTGAAGGGATGTAGCGCTTCGGTGATGAAAACGCCTGTTTCTTGACCCTTTGGGTAAAGCGGAGCGTGGGCAGATGTCACTGCGATGAGGGCTCGACGAGGTGGTGCCATGCTGATGATTGCTTTCTGCTGTCAACCTTTTGAGTGAAGTAGTTGATGTGGAAATAAGGGGCGTGCTGTCCTTCCAATGTCATTTGTACTTTCACATGTGATGACGTCGTTTGGATCAGTCTGTTAAGTGATTCGCGAGCGGGTAGGTGCGGGTACACACCGTCCACTGGAGAGTGCTCCGTAGGGTTTATGCAAACTGCCTGTTCGAGCACAACCATCACCTCTCAATGCCCATTGACGCGTACTCGCATGTTCGTGTAACTAGTTGGATCATGTATAATCACTTCCCCGCAGGTACCCCGTACTCGTAGATGGATAAGCGAAATGTCATGTAATGGATATGAAGTTGTTCTGCATGAAGTCAGTCGGCGATGTTGCTCCAGAGGCGCCGCCGGATGATTAGATCAACTTGAGGCCGCACTGGACGTCTTGTGATCGGGAAGCTAAACGTTAAGAGAGAGATTGATAAGGTGACTTGTACTCATGCCTCATACGGCAGTACCTCGTATCTCGATTCTTGTAGCAGAGCAGGCCCTGAACTTCTGGATGTGGAGAGCACCTCCGTGATTGTTCGGAGACTCTGCGCTTTAATTGGTCAATCTCAACCGCCAGCCAGATCCGCTCCACTAGCGCCATCTCCAACATAGATTGTCTTGGCTGACGCGTGCGGTCTCCGCCATGCCCAGCTCAGCTCCCCCGTCTCATCTTCGTAGCTGAATGATGTTAGACACATCCTTCAGTTCATCCCCTAAATCACCGTTGATACCACTACACACTACCTTTATCCTGACTATAGCCTTATTGTTACTTTCTGTGTCCTGCATCCTCTTCCTCGATATTGCACAACATCTCTTGCCATGAGACCACTCTCCGCGCTCTCTGCCGCGCTCCTCACAGTCGCGTCAGTCACAGCTCTCCCAAGCGATCCACAGGGCCAGATCCCAATCCTCAGCAATGAATTACACAAGCCAAAGGGCGGCAAAGGCGTAGGCCATTTTAGTGAATGGAGCCGGGAGACGAAAAAACGCTTCCTTATTGACTGGCAAGAGGGACGGGAATCGGAATGGACCATCGTCCAA
Organism: Aaosphaeria arxii CBS 175.79; assembly: GCF_010015735.1. Taxonomy (NCBI): domain Eukaryota; kingdom Fungi; phylum Ascomycota; class Dothideomycetes; order Pleosporales; genus Aaosphaeria; species Aaosphaeria arxii. Next base: position 1,116,574 of record NW_022983484.1, read on the forward strand.
GGCAACGAGGGCGGTGATCTAGACAGCATGACTGCTGCGTTGACATGGGCATATCACCTCGAACACTCAACAGCTAACACTTCGGATCCACTTAAAGCCGTTGCTCTTCTTCAAACTGCCACGCATGCACTTGATCTGCGTCCAGAGAACAAGGTCGCGTTGGAGAATTCGCAGATGACGGAGGGTCATGAGGATCTTCTCACCATCGACGAACTACCCGAGGATCCCGAGACGCTTGCGCCGAAATTGAAAGGGATAATCTTGGTGGATCATGCTTCACCTCTTCGCAAGTGGAGCAATGCAAAGATTCTCAGCATCTTTGACCACCACGTTGACCGCGGAGCTGGTCCAGATGCTAAGCCGCGCATCTTTGAGCGAACCGCCAGTTGCACAACTATCGTCGCACGAACTATGCTAAATGAGCTTGAACGACTGCCAGAAGAGTACCACATGCCACACGAACTGCTCGAGCTAGTTCTCAGCGCAATTGCCATTGATTCCGGCGGCTTGACGAGCGCCATCACGACGAAGACTGATGTCGAGACCTCCAAGCGCGTCCTCAACCGCAGCGCCTGGGCTGACCGAAAAGTTGAGGATGTCATGGAAGAACTCGATGACATTCTCTCCAAAGCGAAGAAGGACCTTGACCATCTTGGCCTTCGTGACCTGCTCCGCCGCGACTGGAAGGGTGACCTCGTCGATACCCCCTCTCCCCGCACACCCACTGTCAGCCTAGGCTTTGCGTCTGTTCCGTATTCCATGGATGAGCAGATCGAAAAGACCGATTTCGCAGAGTTGTTTGACTGGTTTGCTGTCCATGCCGCTTGGACCGCTGAAGTCGGTGTCGACATAAGCATCGTGCTCAACAAGTACAAGATCAAAGACAAGCACGGCAAGAAGAAGAAGATCAGAGAGATTGTCTTGACAGTAAGAGATGATGTACGAATCGATCAGGACCAGGCGGACTCACTATTCAAGACTGTCAAAGAAGCGCTAGAGGCTGATGAATTCCTGAAGCTGAAACCATGGTACAGGGCTAATGAGCTTTCCACCAGACAGATGGTCTGGAGCCATGAGAGCGGCGCTGGGAGGAAGATCATCAGACCAGTTGTTGAAGCCGCTGTTCTTGGCTGGGATTGAGCAGTGATAGTCTTTTGTTAGATACCCATCAATCTTTGCAATTGCCAGCCCGTTTAGAGGGGCGTTTTTAGCACCAATGCCGATTGTGAAGTGTTCATTTCAGCTACTTACCGAAAGTAATCCATTAGTATTAATAGATATCTTGAATGTTTGGCACGCGTAAATCAAAGAGCAACTCTCGTGACTGGTGTCTGAATTATACTGTAGCACGGCATATCTGCTGTGATGGTTCTTTGTCCAGAGATCCTCTCTGACTTACGATCTCGCCAGAGACGATGAACATGAACCATGCAGTGGCGTTATGGCAATGAAACATTATAATAATAAAACATCATGACAACAAATAAATATAAGAATAGAACAACACTTATTCTCTTTGATGTCGATTCATGAAAGTGCCTTTGATTTACTCGCATGTCCGTCCGTTCGAGCCGTTCTTTATGCTCAGGTCGGTCGCGACGTGTATATTAGTTCGACACTTCCCCAGTGATCGAAAACCACAGCACGAAGATCATCACAATAATTAAAAACCAAAAATACTACTGGAAACCTCAATCACTACTCTTCACAATGCATTGCTTTATCCCCACGAAGGTGTACAGGACTATGGGAGGTGGCACGGCGAATGATCCTCAGGTAAGTTGAGCAGCCACATCACAGGCAGAATGGTACTGAAGAGATTAAGATCGCATGGTATTCCGATGTTCCAGCAGCAGATATTGTACCGCCATATCGACCATATGAACCATTCGAGGGGGAGGAGGAGTACGAGAAGGACATGTGAACACCTCTTCCCGGGCAAATCGAGGAGGAAGAGGAAGATGTAACAACACATCTTCCCGGGCAAATCGAGGAGGACATCATAACAGCAGATATTCTGGGGAAGCCTGAGCCATTTGAGGACATCATAAGGGCGCATGCTCGAGATCGTGGTTTCACCCACGCCTGCATTGAGTAAGTGCTCAGAAGGGCCACTTTGCTATTCAACTAACGACCCAAAAGTAAAATGGACGAGGCAATGAAGATCCAAAGGAGCAATAGAGACAATACCGAGACCACATTCCAGGTGCACAAGTGCGCCGACGTATCGTTCGGTCATAAGCCTTATGTACCTATAGAGAAAGGACATATCTTTATCGAGTGGATTGGCTCTGCAGAGGAGAAAGTGAGACTCAGGTACGTTGGGCCTGAAGATATTGGGCCTTTCTACTTTAGTCGCAAATTTCATTTAGGAAAGGGTTCGTAGATTGTTGTGCACTATTCCTTGGCAAGCCAGTTCTGATAAGAGTCGGATATGCACAAGTTCGATACATCAATGTAGATGTGATTGTTTCGTGTAGGCGCAAAAATGGAACAGTGGAAACAGGCGTTGGGTTGAAACAGGTTTTTCGTTTAGATAGTATTTCTTTAAGTGTATTGATTTTCTAAAGTGTTCTTTTTTGTTGTTGTTGTAGTATCTATCTTGATTCTCCGGCAATAGTATTGGTTCCTAGGCAGTACAGGTGTGCCCATTAACTTTTGAAAATGCCACCCCTTTTATAGGGGCTTCACTAACACCGATGTCAGTTGCGAAGTGTTCGTATCAACTGGTTACCAGAGGTAGTCTGTTAGTATTATTCAATACCTTAAATGTTTGGCATTACCGAAGTGCAACTCTCGTGGTTGGTGTCTGAATTATGCAGCAATATTGCATATCTGTCGCGATAGCCTTGTGTCCAAGATATATCCTCTGGCCTACGATATCGCCAGAGTTTATGGTCATGGGCCAAGTAGTGGCGTTTGTTTGCTGGTAGGCTCCACCACAATCAGGTAGTAAGTAAGACAGTCTAATTTTACGTGACGAATAGGTCACAGCCTGGGTCGACCACGTGGATTGGGTTGCAAAAGCAAGTATAGAAGCTGTAAGTAGACAGTGAGCCTATCTTTTATTCAATAGCGACAGAGCTTGCCAGTCCCTACTTGCGGGCAGAAAGGTATTGTCGTTGTTAGATTACTATCCACGTCTCCGCGTTCTTTCCCAGCCAGTTTTCACGGATAACCACCAGAGCGCATCACGGCAAAGATTACTCCCCCAGCAAGGGTCTATGATCGGGATAACCACCACGGGAAATCGGTAGTGGTCTATGCATAAGCGGACGGATGTCCATCGAATGGCCGTTGCTCTGGGTTCCCAAGGGCTGAAGTTGATTGAAACAACCAGGCCGCATCAGCGAACATGGCTTTGGCTAGGCTTTAGCCCAGGAATCGGCTTTGATGTTGTTTCGCGGGTGAGGATACTGGGCCGGACTGCTCCTATGTGATGTCTATTCGTCAGTGTGCCTTTGATGGTCGACTTGGGCCATCTGTAGTCCCGTGAAAATCGAGACTGTTCGTGCACGATATCTTGCCTTGGCATTGGATGTTCTGCTTTTGGGATCACATTGCCACGGAATGACCAAAAAGTACACCTAGAGCGCCTGTACTAGGGGTGTAGTGGTCGCAAAGTGCTACCGAAGCAAGAAGCCGCTGGGCGAGGTTTCAAACGGAATCGTGCATGGGGAAAGACTCCCAATCAGAACGCTATTTTACTCCTTTTGAATGGAAACTATGATTGCATAGTCGTGCTTCAGAGCCGTCCTTAGTGCTGCTCGGGTTGGTCGCAATTCGTATATTAATTCGACACATTCCCAAGGATCAAAAACCATCACACGCATACCAACAACCAACAACAACAACTGCAACAACAACATCACCGAGAAATTTAGATTCCTGCCACTCATTGAATCACTGCATCACATCGAACTTCGGCATTCCTTGAACTTGGGCCTTGTATTGAATCCCACCTCCTTGGATTGGATCCCGCCTTCTTGGATTGGATCCCGCCTTCTTGGATTGGATCCCGCCTCCTTGCATTGGACCCCGCCTTATTTACCCTTTCAAATATGAACGCGATCCAACCCAGGCCAGTAAGAAGGACGCTCGGAAGCGGTACAACCGGTGATCCTAAAGTAAGTTGTGCAACTACATTGCAGGCGAAACAGTACTGAAAACTTTTAAGATAAATTACTACTGCCTATTACCGCTCATTCTCCGAGGAAACCCTCGTGCTCTAGACGCCTTCGTAAAGGCCAAAGTCCTTGAGTTCGGTATGAGGTTTGCCTCGATCACGTAAGAATACAGAAGAGAATCGCCTTGCTATCTAACTAACAATTCGAACAGGCAAACGCGCACACCAGAAGGATCTTATGTTATACGCAATCTGGGGAGGGACTTGCGAGGTATGGAGGTCCTTGTCAAACCTCTTGTTACGGTATGGATGGGTACCGAGGAAAATATCATTACCAAAAAGGGATACATATACGGTATTTGCCTGGAGGATGATGATGATGAGCGGATAGAAGCTATTAGGTACATGGCCGACGACCAAAGGTTACCTATCCTTCAAAGGGTACTTGGCTACCTTCCAAGGGCGTGGACTACTGGAATGTAGATAGTTTTATACTTAAGGGATTGAGTCGATTTTCGTAGCTTCTCGTGGGGGTTGGATATGGGCAAGTCCGATACAGGGATGTGGATGTGATGGGATGGGGTTGTGTGTCCGTGAAGAAAGAATGGTGGAAAGAGGCGTTGGGCTTAGACAGGTTGTTTTTCAGGGCATCTCTTTCAATGTAATGATCTGCTTTATAGATTGGTTCATTTACGTTGTACAAGTTTCGTTCCCGGGAAGCAGCATTTGTTCCCTGTCAGTATGAGGCACCTAGCGCCTAATACTCATTTCGCAACACGTCGCCGTTAAAGTGTAACCTATTTCCTTGTATGAGCCCTTGTACCAGCCGTGTGGTGGCGGAGACCAGGAGTGTCATGACCACCCCACCGCCAGCTCCTGACCAAAAAGCCACCCGATCTACTGAATCCCCGCCACCTCCCCCCTTCAAGGCAACGCTGGGGAGACTTCTTTGTAGTATTGGGTATTTGAACGGCTCACACAAAAGATATGGCGGGCCCGTCACCCTTCATCCTTCACCACACTCCTCTCTTGTATCAGTGATTCGCCATACTCCTCTGTTCTACCAGTGTTTCACGATATCTGCCCTCGCATTATTATCACTCAGCTCAGAATGGACAGCTCGCAAAACCACTCAAAATCCCCCACACATGAAGGTCCCTCGCGTGAGACTCTGGACCCAATCGTATCATATCTCAAAGGATTTACCTATCAATGGCCCTGGAGTGATCGTTGTGAAGACTTAGAGAATTATCGCCCCGGAGGATATCATACCGTCCATATCGGTGACCTTTTCTCCGATGAGCGATACCGGGTCCTTCATAAGCTGGGAGGCGGTGGATCCTCGACTGTATGGATGTGCCGGGACACCCAGACCGGCAAACTTGTTGCGCTAAAAATCCTCATGGCGGACGAATCTAGTCGAGACTGTCCCGAATTGAAGGTCCAAGAGAGGCTTGAAATAAAGTATCCGAAAGCTGCAACCTCGCCCCTTTTGGCCCTGCCAAAGGACCATTTCTGGGTAGATGGTCCTAATGGACATCACCTCTGCCTTGTTATGCCTCTGCTCGGGCCACGTATCCTGGAAGGACTTTGGCGGATGCCAGACCGACAAGTCTTGTCACCAAAGATTGCTTATCAAGTTGCTCAAGCTTTAGAGCTTGTTCATAAGAGTGGTTTATGCCACGGAGGTTAGTTCACGCTTGCTATTCGATAACTCCGCATTAACTTTTGCCAGATTTCCACCCTATGAACATCCTGCTCAAAATTAAAGAGCTTGATGATCTTGATGACGAATCTCTCCTTCAAATGTTGGGGTGGCCGAAGTGTGAATCGATTGTCCTTCAAGATGGAAGTTCGCCAGGACGCAATGCTCCTGCATACGTTGTTGAATATCTCAATTTCGATCCTAGTCTCTACAAGAACGAAATTTGCCTCATCGACTTTGGCACGTCGATCCCTATAGGCACTCCAAGTCTTTGTGAAAGGGTTCCGCTACTGCCTTATATCTCTCCCGAGTTTCTTCTGCAGCGGAACCCAGGACAGCACAGCGATCTCTGGGCCCTTGGCTGCATGACTTTTGTAATCATTACTGGAGAAGAAACTTTCCCTTGTTGTACTCGATATCCGTCAGAATTGGTACCGCAATGGGTACAGTTATTGGGTCGCATGCCGGATGACTTATGGGGCATGTGGGAGCATCGCTCACGGTTTTACGATGAGGAAGGCAAGCCTGTGAGTGAAGACGACGAGTACATACTATATATGACGGAAAAGAAAACATGGGATCAGATCATATCGGAGAGCATCACCTCTGATGATGGCACTCCCAACAACAATTCAACGCTGGGGGATTCAAGTGTTGACCGAGCACTGTTCACTGATTTGATCTCCAAATTGGTGCAGTATGACACTGGAGCGCGAGGTAGCGTCACGGAGGTTTTGGAACACGATTATTGGAAAGTTGACAGAGGGATCAAAAATGTGAAGAAGCGAAAACGGACCTCTAGCGTTGGTGATGTTGACGCTGGCACTGCAACTTCAACTTCCAAGGTAGACGGAGAGATCAAGGACGTGAAGAAGCCAAAACGAGCCTCCAGCATTGCTGATATTGACGATGGCACTCCATCAACACCAAAGGAAGACGGAGAGGACAAGGGTGTGGAGGAGCCAGGGCAAGCCTCCGGCATTGCTGATGTTGACGATGGCACTCCATCAACACCAAAGGAAGACGGAGAGGACAAGGGTGTGGAGGAGCCAGGGCAAGCCTCTGGTATTGCTAATGTTGACGATGACACTCCATCAACACCAAAGGAAGACGGAGAGGACAAGGGTGTGGAGGAGCCAGGGCAAGCCTCCGCCATTGCTGATGTTGACGACGACACTGCATCTTCAATGACCAAGGTAGACACCCAATGAATTAGGACAGTCGTTTGGAAGGGGGGCCATGCTTCAAATCAATGGGAGACGCACCATCCGCGGGTATATTTTCGGTACTTCAGGTCTAGCTATTTAACAGTCTTATGGAAACATTTAACATCTCGTGAAAACTTTCTGAATATGCTGCGACAGAGACTGAATACTCTCATAGTGGGAGGGAAAGCTAGAGCATCGACTCTACATGTTGTACGCTTCGAAGATGAGATATTACAAAGTCAGTGGAAGTGGAGTCTCAATCTTTGGGTGGAGATTCAATTACTCTCTACCTCGGTACTGCAATGCTTGGCGGCATCTCGGTGCTCCACCGTCAAAGGAGAGCTTCGTTCCATAACTTTACTGCAATAACCATCCGTGTGACTGCAGCTATCTATCAATTACTGGAATTTGTAATTGAAACCTGAGCCTTCCCCCCACTCCAATAATCAACTTGATTGAATCTTGCCAAACATGTCATCTTCATTCGACATCATTGCCGTGATCCAACCCAGGCCGGGCAAGGAGGGAAGGGTACGTTTGCATCCAGTACTTCATTTTTCCTTTGGGTCATATTAGACTAATTGGAGACTTCTTTCAGGTAGAAGATCTTCTCAAGGTGGCTGCCGCAGCAGTGAAAGCCAACGAGCCAGGCACTTTGAGATATCATGTGATGAAGCAAACAAAGGTGAAACCTGGGCAAGCACCCGCCTTCATCATGCTAGAAACGTTCGTCTTGCCTCCCTTTGTTCTTACTCACAGAACCTGTTCCAGCTTCATCGCAATTGGTCTGCGCAACATCGCCTTGTTCTTGGGGTTTACTTGTTCCATCGTCTGAGTTGTTAGGAAGGCGCGCGCTAATGAAGAGTACAGATACAAAGACGAGCAGAGCTTGGGCATTCATGCTGCGAGCAAGGACTTCAAGGCTTTGGGACGCGCATTCAAGCAGGAGGATTTGTTGGCTGAGCCCATGAAGCCGTACTTCACGAAAGAGGTCGGGGGATTTGCGAGTAAATTGTAGAGCGGAGGCACGATCGGTGGGGTGAAGGAGAGTGGGAAATCCATCATCTCAACCAATTCCATACTATTCGAACTATATGCTATAAGTTTTGTGTCGGCAGCCACTTGTCCGATGATATTGTGCAAAGTCATACAGCTTCACAGCATTTTTTGGTGTGCGGGCAACGCTAGGTGCATGACATCCAGCGCTTAAGTCTCTCCGGAACGCTCATGAGCATAGCAGAGCAACTCTTACTGTCCTCTATGACCACTGATGCTATGCCACACACCAGATCGTATGCGAACCTACTCAGGGGGACCAGTGGTAATGTGTAGCCGTGGGGAGCGTCGATCCAGCGAAATGGCGCCAATTCGTGAACCATGTGAGCTTCGAGTCCGTAAAACCAGCATAACGATCGAGCCACAGAATAGACTGCTAGAACAAGGGCCTGCACAAGAAGGTATGCTTTCCAAGTCTTCGAAATAAACTTCTGGGTAGTATGCAATAGGATGCTTAAGGTGAACACCGACTTGTCCGAGAACGACATAGAACTTGGCTGGTATCGAAGCTGAGATCGTCCACGATGAACTCCTTTTGCTTCATTCCGACCTGTGTCAGATTCGTAGTCCCTCAAGAAATCCAGGGGATCATTCTCACCCCTACAGTCCCACACCCCGCCATATGCATCTATTGTAGCAGTTAGAAAGCTAAATCCAGCTTGAAACCCGAGTAAACGTACCAAAGTCTTCCACCTCACGATGGAGCGCACTTGGCCCACCATGCGACGAGCCGTGGGCGAGCGTAACCGGATTTTTCGATTTCCGCGCAGCTTGCAGCCGCCTCTCGTGCTCCCGCTGGGCTCTCTTCCGTCCCTGTCTCGATCTATCACGTCTCACCTGACGCCCACGGTCTCTGTTTTCCTGTATCTTGGATCTCATTCGTAGCCATTGGCACTCCATCTTTACCCAGTTGTCGGAAATTCCAAGAAGGTGAAGAATTGCCAGTGCTATGACGGCATAGTTGGCTTCGCTTTTCAGGTCTAACCTGAACACAATGTATTGGATAATAGCTCCGCCAAAGAGCAATGCCATGTTGGCGAGAGGGCGTTCCCATGGGGGAAACCTGGCCATCATTTCATACGTTCTAGGTGGAAGAAGTGCCGCTAGAAACATGAGCTGCATTGCGGCAAAGGCATCTTCTTTGTATGCGCGCCATATGGAGAGTCCGACCAAATAGACACCCTTGAAAAGTTGAAGGTCATGCGGGACAGAGAGATATTTTTTCAACGCACAGTCGATCAACCATGGATCTACCGTGTAGAACCATGGTGGCAGTAGCAAAATGGGCAAGAGGATTTGTCCAAGTGTCAATTGACACACGATGACGAGTGGAAAGGAAACGATCTGGACATTTCTTCGCTTCAAGCAGTATGTTAGTTATTTACGATCAAAGACTGACGGATATGCGAGAGCCACTTACGTGCTGTCTTCTATAGTGATAGAATGGAATGAATTTGGAAAGAGTGAGTGTCCAGCTGATGTTTGGCCGCCTATCTCGTCGAGAGCGCGGAGGTCCAATGGAGGCTGAGGTATCATCGTAGTCTGTTAGAAACAAGATTGGATCTATGACCCTGACTTCAAGTGCGTCCTGCAGTGCGGTGGACATGTTCGCAACAAGCAGCAAGTTTTACGATGGACAGTGGAGAACCTGCGATGCCTTTGACGACATGAGCTTCATATAGTACACCATACGGCATAGAGACAAAGAAGCCGATCCAAACGTAGCGGTATCAAACAATCAGCGGCGCATTATCATCCTAGGCAGGCATCAGTAGGCACTGATAGGTTGGCAGCTTGGAACAAAGAGCTTGCTGGCAATTGCTAGAAGGACAAAGAAGATCATGGTCCCAAATCTTCGCTGGCCAGAATGCTGCTGAGACCTATGTTCCATCAAGAACTCTCAGACACGCAGCTTTCAGCACCCCACTCACACCCAAAATGTTTGCTTTTTTGATCGAATGCGAAAGTCTGGTGGATGTGGTAGTCGAGGCGAAGCTACAGGAATCTTGATAAACTTTTGACCATATTAGTAGCACATTCATGAAGATACGCTCGACTGGTGTGGATATTCTAGGTAATATATGAGTGATTCAGTTGGGCCAAAGTGTGGAAACAAGCCACTTCCAACAGATTGAAACTTGCAGGATGGTGATGCAGCGAATTGGCACGCCGGGCATCCCCCTGCTATTCTTTTATGCCCACACTGATACGTCTGCAAGACCTTGATACCGTTGTCTAGCTACAGTATATTCATCACTACCTTCTTGGGGTAATGAAGATAGTTGCACGAAGCTTGCACCTTCTCACCCTCTGTGGTTTACGTCAAGAGCTGGAAGCCTAACCAACTAAGTTTTCTATATATACACTGAAACGTGGCTCAAAGTGGAAAGGTGTCACAGGATGCTGCTCGTCTGCTGAGCTACGTGCATTGTGGAGCCCCCGCCAACCAATGTATATATGCATCACCCCATCTTGGATATGCTCATTTTCATCTTGTCGTATCTCGAATACCACAACAATCCATCACCCCAAGCCACTATGGACTTGATAGCGAAGGCCTACCCACCGCTGGACCAGCGCAAACCCTTCCCTATATTTTACCAGCCGATTGTTTTTGCCTTGACCCTCATCCCATTTCTACTTCCCAACCGTCGCATTATTGCGGTCTTCGTCTCCCTTCCTCTACTCATACTTTGCATTCAAGCACCACGCTACACAGCTGGTAGTGCGCCAGGCGACTACTATGGAAGCTCCACATACATTGCAATTCTCCTCTGGTTCATTGAATTTGCCATCTGCACTCCTGAGAATGGTCCCGGTGAACCAATCTTTATCGGCGCACCGCCAGACGTGAAAACTTCCAAGAAGGAAAGACAAGCCTGGAGTCACCTTATCTCCACAAGGCAAAGGCTGAACTGGGCATTCTCACTAATGATTCCTTCGCATCGCGGAATTGGATGGAATTGGCAGATCAAGAACATACCATCAGATCCTTATAGACACCTTGCCAAGTGGACCTACGTCCGCAAGCATCTCACCTGGGTTCTTATTTCGTATGCTCGCTCAGTGCTGTGGCTTGTACTTCTGGGGTTTTCGTCGAACCTGCAGGGGAGACAAGGGCGATCTATCGTTTCCGTGGAGACTGCGGCGTTGAACGCATTGATCGGTTGGTCTGGCGGCTTCTGGGTCTGGGATCGCCTGAGTGCCTTCTACAGCCTTTTAGCTGCCATTTCTGTCGCCTTCGGAGTCTGCGAGACATGGCAATGGCCGCCGCTGATGGGAGATATCAGCAAGGCGTATTCGGTTGGCAACGTGTGGAGCGTCACATATCACTCCATCATGCGGAAGGTATCGTTACCATATTTCAAGCTTATCGGGGGTGTCAGGACTCTGATATTCATTCATCTAGATGGTTTCACAACCCGCTCTACGGATTACACGACTCCTTCGCTTCCGCAAAGGCGGACTAGGTTCTCGATGTAGCCAGCTTTTCCTGTCTTTCGCTTTCAGCTGCCTCGTACATCAGTTTCAGATGTTTTGCGTTACGCGAAGAGATATGGGTGAGTTTGCGTTTTTCATGTCGCAGCCTGTCGCGATCGTGTTTGAAGAGTGCGTGCGGGCGGTATGGAGGAAAATGCAAGATCGAGGCCAGTTCCATGGTGCAGGCCTCGTGGGAAAACAAATTGGGTACATTTGGATGTTCCTATGGTTCTCGTATAGTCTACCAATCTATGTGAAAGGGTTTAGAGATGCAGGGACGACATCGGATATTTTGTTCCAGAAAGGTCCCATGGACTTGGGAGCGCAATTGGCTGAGAGGTACCTCGGATGAGAGCCCTAGTTCAAAGTAACAGAAGTTGCATACATCACGGCGAAGAGAAGAGAGTATGGAAACATATTACATTAATCAAATATGTGCGCGCATACTTTCCTCCATGCACCATCTAAGCTTCAGCATTTACAAGTCTCTCCTAGCGGCTGTTCCGTTGCGTCCAACGCGGAAGCTCTCGGGTGGTCCATTATGGCTATACACGACCCCACCCAAATCCAAGACGACCTTCTGAAGCACAACATTCGGTTCTACAAGCCAGAGCTTCAAAGTATGTGCTCCTGGTTTGACCTCGCCCCAGCTGGTAACATTCTTCCAGGCATTCTGGGCAACTGCAAACTCCCAACCGGCTGGGAACTTGGGTTGAGGTTGATCCACAACGTATTGACGGCGCTGCTCAGGCTTGTCGTCGATCTGAGCAATGTAAGCGAGAGGCTGCTTGGGGTTGATATTGAGGGTAGGAGAGAAGATGAGGGTCACGTTAAGAGCTTTTGCGGCAGTGGTGGGCGTGAAGGTATAGAAGTCGTACTCGAGTAACGGGGCGGTAGATGAGGTGAGACCCGCACTCGCTTCGGAGTTCGAGTTGAGTTTGATTGCAGAGAGTGTGCGGCCAAGGCCTGGAAGTAGTTGGTAGGAAAGATTCCCAATTGGAGTGACCCGTGTGTAGTGCTCGGCTTCGAAGGCAACCTGACCAGAAGACTCGACGAAACCATTTGTGAAGGAGGAGGGAATAACGGTGTTGTTGATGGGAAGATTGACAGTCGGCATGCCATACTGAGTTCCGTAACCAGTAGAGGATGTGATGTTGAGAACGGTCTTCTTGCCAGTGCCAGTGGGTGCTTTCGTCCAATCAATCTCGACATATACACGAACATCATCATCATCAGGAGAAATGGTGCCAGAGGACTTGGAGAGCTTAACAAAGGGCTCCGCCTGAATCTTCCAATCGAAAGGTTGCGTGCCGACGCTATAGATCTCAATCCAGCGGGGTGGCGTGTATGGGGAAATTGGTACGAGATCCAATGATCCTCCGCCATTTGAATGCCAAATATCATCACCTGGAATTGTCGCATTGCTGCCTTCAACGGTGACACCCATATCACCGGCAAGGGATCGCTCCAGCGTTTGCACCCATCGGAGGTAAGGTGTCATTTGGCGCATGGGCTGTTGCCTCGTCGATGTTAGCATTTCAATATAGTAATGTGGGAATCAGTTACTCACCAGTAGCCCTGGTAATTGATATGTGTCTGATCCATCATGTGATTCCATTTACCGTTCAGAAGTGTATGGTATTGGCGAGTGAGGTTGTGGTCCGTCTTCATTCCATCAAGAACTCGTTGGAAAAGTTTGTTGGCACTGTTCCTCGATTGTCCCGAGTAGATTATGTTCTTCGCACTGGAGACCTGTATGTCTACATGATTGCCTCCCGCAAGAACAGGATGAAGTACGGTCTGGTAGAAGGACGGCTGCTGAGATTCCGGCAGTACATCAAAAATGGCTTGCGCTTTCTTGCCGATTTCAATCCACTGAGCGATCAGCTTGTCAGCCTCCTGATAGTTCAGCACACTGTAATCCTGTGGCTCAACAAGCTCAAATTTGCGCATGTTGGATAGGAAGTTGTACTTGTCGATGATATCTGATATCGCCTTTGCGTGCTCACTGTCAAAGGTTCGCGAAGCCCAGTCTTCGATCCAGGCGGGTGTGCTAGTCTCATCAAAAGCATCGATGTCATATGCAAGATCGAACCAATGCGAGATGGGGATCTCGTAGGGTTTGATGTCACCAACATTGACGACCCAAAGACGATCAGCATTGCGGTCTTTTGCGAGACGCATTTGTTCGTATGTCTTTTGGAGTTGAATGGTTGGAAGCCATTTAAAGTTTCGGGTGTCTCCAACATAATCGAAGTGCTTCCGACCGTTAGTATCCTATCAGTCGTACATTCAAATTGGCCACAACTTACGTAGTATACACCAGCGCCGCCTGAACGCTCGGTCTCATTGCCTACGGGGAGTCTTCGAATATTCTGCCAATTGTCCTCTGTCCAGAGCAGAGTGACATGGTCGGGCACCCTCATACCGGCCTCAAAATAGTCTTGAACCTCTTTATATAAGCACCACACCTGTGGAACTTTGCTAGCATCGCCAAGCACATTTGTGAGAATTTCTTGTTGGGCATCGACGACAGCTTCTAGCACCGACGTCTGGACATCTGAGCTCATTGCCGTGTCGTGGTAACCGCGCATCCCAACGGTCACGACGTTCTCGTAGTCCTTAGCGCGCTCGATGCCGTCGGTGAAGTACTTGTAAAGCGAGGCATTGTTCGTAGCCCACTGCCAACCTGATTCTCCACCCTCGCCAAAGATTCTCCATTCCTTTGTGGCACGAACCATAGGCTCTGTATGAGACGACCCCATCACAACACCGTATTCGTCGGCAAGGGGCTGGTTGCGAAGGTCATCTGCGCCAAACATGCCATTCCACATGGCTGGCCAGAGGTAGTTGCCCTTCGATCGTAGAATAAGTTCAAAGACATGCGAGTAGAACTGGGCGCCAAAGGCGCTATTCCACTGCGACTTTGGATATCTTGCATTGACCCATCCAGTCAAGGCCGGGGCTTCGTCATTGATGAAGAACCCACGATACTTGACTGATGGTGTTTTCTGGACTTTTGTAGACTTGACTGCGTAGATAGCATCGTGGGACTTCGGTGCTACGTCGGCAAACCAATACCATGGTGAGACGCCAATTTGCTCTGAGATTGAATATAGACCGTAAATCGTCCCGCGCTTATCGGAGCCTAATACAGTATCAGCATTTGACGTTTATCGTGAGCTACACCAAACGAACCGGCAATGACCAAAGCCTCATCGGTGCCATTCATGGGGTTTGCAACCACGGCACTGACATACGACTCCCATTCGCCCTCAACATTGCTAACGTCGAGCTTCCCACTCTTGATCAACGCATCGATCAGACTGGAGTTTCCAATTGTGCCTGCAATGATAGTGCCTGCTCCCGTGCTGGAACCTGTTCCATTGCCACTAGATCCCACACTCCAATCTGGCCGAATCCCAGTGACATTGAAGATAGTTGCAGCACTCTTGTTTCCCTTCCCAGAAGCCGTGAGTGTGCCATTGAGTCCGGTGACGCGACCGAAATCAATGGCAACGTCGTGAGCCGCTCTTAGGACACCGGGCCAGTCTGCGCCGTCGACAAAGACGTTGACGACGGATTCTTTTGAAGCGAGCAAAAGGCTTCCATTGCTGTTCTGGAACTCGATTGTAGCTTTCGGGGCTTTGAATGCAGAAACTGTCGAGGTCACAACCAAGCCCAGTGAGAGCAAATGCGTAAGGAGCTGCATCTGTACGTCAGAGGTTGACACGATCTAAGAGCAACAAAATTCAAAAAGGCTCCGGCGATGCACATCAACCACTGGGAGAGGGAGGCACAAGTATGGAGGGAACTGACTGCAGTATATATTACATGTTCGTAGCTACAGCAGAACCAAAGCTACCCAGCTATCCCCTTAATATGCTAGCACGAGGGAACTACGGCGCAATGGTGAAGGAAACATACTGGCATGGACCGAGGACCCAGGAACAAGAGAGCTCATGCTGGTACGATGCGGCGCCCAGCAACGGTCCGATATTGACGATCCCCGGGTATTTCAAGTGGTTAAATTAATAAGACCCGGTCGACTACAGACACGACTGTTCCATGCTGCACTTCGAGAATATTTCTATACTTGATCGTCTGGATCCCTTGGCTCTGAGGGACTAATTCATGGTAGTTCATATACATGTCCTGTGAGATAGATGAATACGAAACGAGTTTCCAAGGGTAGGACTTGTGAATTTGGACACAAGCGATGTCAATTAAATTCTTCCGGCTCAGCAATTGGCATCTTGAACTTCCATGATGTCTCTCGAAATCGATACGGTCAATTCAAAGCGAGTTTGGCCACGGCTTGGAAACGGGTGATCGGGTTGATGGATTGATGATGTTGCGGTTAAAGTCCATCTTGTCCCAACCCTATTTCGACATTCTTCCCCGCATGCGCTAACCCCTCCTTGCCTCTAGTTTCTTCAAGTGACGGTGGGACCCTTCCCGCCAAGCCGTCCACCTTTTTTTTTTGTCAACATCCCTTTGAGACTCTACTTGCGCTGGTGCTACAATTTACCCACCTGTCACTGTAGAAAGACCAATACGCTTGTACCGCCACGGAGTAAAGCGTTCTACCTTCCGAAATACAAACCACCTTCCGTTCGCACGAAAGCGAAGTTCCCCAATGGCCCAAGGCGCAGTCAAGAAAGCGCACAAGGTCAGCGCACCGAAAAAGTACCGCATCCACCACACATTCCGTACCTAGTGCTACAAGGACTAATGAGATATCGCGTATAGGGCATCTGGACCCCAACGCGGCTCGCGCGTGATCAAACCGAAAAAGGCATCGTTGATACAACAGCAAAAGATCAAGAAGAAGGTTACTGCCGGATTGACGCCGCAGACGGAGAAGTTGCTCGCTCAAAAGGCGGGACATCTAGAGATGTTGAGGGGTGGAAAGAAAGATAGGAAGAAGGAAGGAAAGACTGGCTGAAACATGGTCAACTCTTCTTTCCCACCAGAAGGATCGTCCACATCTAAGAGAAGAGGCACAGTTCGACAATTTAAGAGGGTGCATGGTTCACACAAAGGAAGCACATTCTGGCGAAGGTATACAGGGGAAGCTTGGAAAAGTAATCTTCTGGTGGAGCCGTTCCAGTAGCCGTTCAAGCATCAAAGGGCTCCAGTTTCACACAATCAGGAGACGGCAGTGTCTCTGCTCCAAACTATCACACATAAAGAGGAGCGCAGCAGAGCTACATGGAAAAGCGCAGATTCGCTTCAAACTCCGAACGATTGTGTTTCATGCGTCTTGCCTCTGAGCGACCACGCCTAGCGGTTGTCCAAGACCGCGCTCTCCTGCGCCAGAAAAAGTAGAAACACGTAGGACAGGTAGATGCCAAGTAAAAGAAGTTATCGTCACGTCCGTCTCAACTAGATGATGCAACATGTGAAGTTGATCATATGATGCCAGCACGGGCAGCTTCGCCTCCACCTGCCTCCACCGCCGCCTCTCGTGCTTTTCCACGACCAATTCCACCCTCACCAACGCCCATGCGACGAGCTACGTATCGCTGGGCGACGATGCCAACACTCAATCCGATAGTCTCTTCCATCCACTCGGAAACCCACTCTCTTGGATCAACACCTCCGGAAGCGATGATCTCCTCAATCGCAGCTGGCAGTTGTTGCTCTTCTCCTTCGGCGGTGGTTGGTGCTGGAGCGTCTAGCCACTGCACCCATTTTGCAGGGAACGATTGACTCAGCGTCTTGAATGTGATGCTGTGGATAGGGTCGTAAAGATAGATAGCAAATGCTACTACATCATCCACCTCCTTTTGCTCTTCGACGCCGCCAGTCTTCTCTGGCTCTGTGGATACCGAGGGAGCGAACAGATCGTCCTGCGCAGGGTAACTGACTGCTTGAATAGCCAGGAAAATATCGCTACTTCGGACAGGGTTGCTCTCGCTCAAAGACTCGGTCGCTTGTTTCGCTGCTTCCTCCAAGCCACCTTTTGAAGCGAAGAGTTCGGACGCATAGGATTCTGCGCTGATGCGAGCGAGCTTTGTTCCCTCAACCAATCCTTTCACCACCGAGAGATCGCGGCTGTAGGTGTCGCGCCACCAAGGCCCATCATGCCAGCCACTGCTCCCTCCCCGAACTGCGTCCAAAGAACTACGCTTCTGTGTTGACTCGGAGCCCCGCTGGATGACAAGCAAGTCTCCCCCCTCAACTTGCGCCATTACGGTAGAGAAAGTTTGGTAAATGATCGGATCGAGCGAAGGATATCCGATGAGATCGTGCGTAATGTGGATTTGGAGGCGCTCATGCTGGGAGATTGGTGGTGCAAGAGTATGGAGGATGTTTGTGAAGGTAGGAAGTGCCCGTTTACCAAGCTCACCTCCTGTCTTGAGTTAGCGTTCGCATAGTAGAAAAGCAATTTGCAGTCAAGGCCCACCAATGCCGCGCAGAGCTCCCACGTTTCCGCGCACTTGTTCCGCCCATCGTTGGGCTTCTTGATTCTTCTGAATCTCCTGATAAGCGGCCTCGGCACGTTTCCTTGCGGCATCAGCCGTGGCAGTAGCTGTAGAAAGAACGTTGGAAAAGCCTCCCCACCAGCCTCCACCAGACTGCTTAGGTTCGTCGGCAATCTTCGCAGGCTCTTCCTCTGTCGGGGCGAAGCTTTGGTGGAACGACCTGGCGCTCTCTCCAGACTTCCTCGGCGCCTGAACCCTCTCTTCACTTGTGCGCGTTGAACCCGTTGATGATGGTGTCGCAATACCAGCGCCAGCACCTGGCCGGCGAGGGTTTGTGGTGGACGTTGAGGACGATGACGGAACTTTGGGGGTATTGGGCCGACTGGACGGGCGAGCAATCTCTGGTCGCTGGAATTTCTCCAATGCTTCAAGCTCCTCGAGCTCCTTGAGAGCATCAGTTTCTTGCTCGGCGCTTTTGCGCGGTGCCTTTGGGACTTTGGACGTCTTGGTCGGAGGTGCTGCGGGAGCCTCCGCCTCCATCTCTAGCTCGGCGAGCTGCTCTTCGAGTGTTTTAGGAGGCATGGTGTGGGGTTACAAAGGGTGGGAATTAATGCACAGGTGGAAGAGGGGACGATTGAGGTTGGCGTGTTGGAGGAGCTGTAATTAAGCTGTTAGTACATAGTACGGCGTAGGTTGAGGTTGTCCTGTTCCGCCCTGTTCTACCCTATCAACGATTCGTATTGTTGGGTAACGTCGATGTCATGGACGCGCTAAGCTCCATCTGGCCACGACAGGCTGTGATTGGCCACTCTAACTCTTGGCGGTAAGGGCTTCGTTTTCTGAAGCCACCAGCTTTACCTTTACTTTCGTACGCCCGAACAAAGATCACCACATCAACTACCCTCCCCATTGCCTTGCAAATTCAAGTCTTTGGAACCAGATTCCTCCTACTATCTTGAATCTCTCTTCTGGATCATCTTTCTCGCAGCCTCATCTTTGCGAATTTCCTTGTTCTGTTTCTTCACTTCGGCCAGTCCGTCACCCTGACTGTCGATTCGCGCTACGCCTTCACGGGATTGCGCTTGCATGCACCAGGAATATCTTTCTCCCTCAATCAATTCTCATTGCTCTCGAGTCCCTACTCCTTGGATGTCTATTTAACTCATCAACTTTGATGCCTGGCGCAAGGAATATGCCTCCGCGCCTGTCGCAGCGCCGCGGCGCGCAAGAAGATGAGCCGCCTATGCGAACCCGTTCCGGTCGTGGAGGCAAGTCAGCATCTGCTGGAAAACCAGAGAAATTCGACTCCATCACCCCCAAGACGAGTCCCGTACAAAGCAGCGCCACTCCATCCATCACGCGAAAGGCTACTCGCTCTTATTCCAATATTTCCGCCTTCGATGTGGGCGGATCAGGTGTTTTCGCTACTTACCATTCCCGGGTTCTCAGTGTCCATGGGTTGTCTCCCGACTTCTTGCAAGATCTCTTTGAGAAAGATCGCCGCGCCTTGCGAAGGGATCGAATGATGAGAGGCAACTTCACTCAATCCGATCTTGATGATGAGACGAGCGAAGACAGCATTGAGGAAGACCCGACGCCGCCACGTGCCACTGGGCCCCGGGGTGGGCGAGGCGGTCGCGGAAGCCGTGGAGGACGCGGTCGAGGCAGGGGAAGAGGACGCGGACGAGGACGAGGAGGTAGCACTCTCACAAGAAGCGTCTCTCCATTGCGAACGCGACACTCTCGCAATGCGGCTCCTGTGTTTCCTCTTACAGAAGAAGAGGAGGATGCAGCCAATCAGGAGTCCACGGACGAAAATGCCAAGAATTCTCCACACTATGATGAGGATGTTGAAATGGAAGACGCCCCAGAGGATGAAAGTTTCGCCGTCCAGGAGGCAACCAAACATGATCTTATCGAAGAGGACACTCCAATGGGCTCGCCGACAACAGCAGCGACCTCGACCATCATGGCTGAAAAGTCAACTAATGCACTTTCGGCTAGAGACTCACAGCCTGCTTCGAAGCAGTCTGCTTCACAGAGCCGTCAAAATGAGACATCGAACTCTTCAAATGCCCCCACACCTCCAATGTTGAGTGCAGAGGATGATGCATTGTCCGACTCTGATCTCCCCGATCCTTGGATTGACGATCATGTACCACCAAGGGAGGCAACGGAGTCTGAGGATATGGCAGACTACCTGCTGAAAATACGATATAAGCCAGTGACTGATGCCCAAGATATTCTCGCCATTTTGACGAAATTTCCTTTGGCTCAGCGCAGCACCGAAAGCCTCTATGCCTTGGCAGAAAACACGCAGATGATTCTCCAAGCATGGCAGGATGAATATCTCATGCTGGATGCTAAAGTAAGTGATACACCTCGACCACCATTGCGCCACTAACAATGCATCCACAGACTGCTCCACATGCTCACCCACCCAAGAAGCCAGCCAATGGTGGTCGCATACCCCTTGCACCAGGCGTCTT
Organism: Aaosphaeria arxii CBS 175.79; assembly: GCF_010015735.1. NCBI lineage: Eukaryota > Fungi > Ascomycota > Dothideomycetes > Pleosporales > Aaosphaeria > Aaosphaeria arxii. The sequence continues at coordinate 1,137,069 of NW_022983484.1, forward strand.
TGAAGATATGAAAGAGGCGGATCTGTACAGCTATGTTTACGATCCAAAGAAAGGAGAAGGTCGCCAGGACATGTTTGCTCAAAGAATTGGCGCGGAGAAGTCTGGTGGACGTGAGCTCCGTCAGCGACGCGCTCGAGATCTGTTGGACTCTGCTGCCCCAAGCGAAGAAGAGGATGATGACGACAACGAAGGTCGAGGTCTTGGTCGACGCCAACGACGTGCCACCCGTAAATTTGAGAGTGGTGATCAAACGACGGGCCAAGTCACTCCACAGAAAAAGAACAACAATGGTTGGGGCGGTGCGCGCAAAAGAGGGGTGAGCAAATATGCTCAGGATAACTCCGAGACGCCTGAGCCAGACGGCCGCGTAAAGCGTCAGCGTGTCGGTGGGGGCTCTCTTTTACATCTACGCATCCAAGAGATGCGAGAAGAATCCGCAGTTACAAGCTCCGGCGATGAAGGAGGCTCTTCGGTAACATCGCAAATTGTGGAGGAGCCACAAGATGTCAATAAGAAGCGTGGACGGCCAGCTGGTAGCAAGAACGTCAGTAGGCGGAGTGACTATGGGATCAAGAAAGGGCCACGGAAGAAGACTACCGAAGCATTTTCTACACCTACACCACTCCCTCCTGCAAGCGCTCCTCCGCCGCAATTGCAGTCGATGAGCGAAGGGCAAAATCAATTTTCTCTTGAACCACAGCCCGTCATCGCACCACCACCAATCATAGAAGCAGCACCCAAAATTATTCCCCAGCAACCTGTTGCAACAGTCTTCCAAGCTACTCCGCAACCCCACGGCGTCGAGTCCATTGCAATTGCAAATATACCAAGCGAGCAGTCTACCCCAGACACATTCATGAATACGACACCTCTCAGCCAGTATGGTAATGCGCAAGTCGAAGACCATAACGCAGCTGGATCTGCCGCAAAGAGAAAGCCGAAGGTCAAAAGTGAGAAACGCAGTCAGTCTATGACTATATGGTGGGCTGAAAGGAAGGCCAAGCAGAAGAAAGAAGAAGAGAGATCCGGGAAATCCACTCCAAGCAGGGCGGAAACCCCGAAGGGCAGTAATCGGCGAGGCGGTAAGGGGCTCTCAGGATCGCGCCCCGAACCACAGCCCCTTCACCTCCAACCTCAACCTCATCATCACCAACAGTCTCCTGTCCAACTCCAGCCTCAGTTGCATCATCCACACACCATGCAGGCCGAGCCCCCTCAACATCAACCTTACGGGTCATCGCGGCCATCGTATCATCACCTTCCGGGCTACTCAACCATTGCAATGACTGCTCCATCGCCTGTTCAAATGTATGGCAGTGCACCGCCAACAGGTCCTGCACCGCCAGCTCCACCGCCTCCTACCATGCCATCATATATCCATTCCAACGTGCTCAGTGCACTTCCAACTTACGGTTCAGGTCCTCTTGGTCCTCGGCACTCGATGCCTGCCCTCGCTCCCGCGCCTATGGCTCCAAAACCGATGACATATCCCAGCCCATATGGCCCACGAACAGCACCACGACCCAAAAACACCGCTCCGCCTACATTGGCTCCGGCACCCGCACACGTCAGCCCATATCCCCCACCTCATTCCGGTCCTGGGCCGACTGCCCAACGAGAAGTAGTCGAAATGCCGTTCAAAGTCCTGGTTCCTGGGCCACCTCCACCCCCGTCGGCAACCGACAACGAGCGGCGCTGATCGGGCTACCATCTTTACAGCAATCGTACATTATCTTCCAGAGACTCCCGTCATCTTCTCGCCTCCATTGTCACCAGTCCCGGAACCTCAAAACGGCGCATACTACAACTCGGCTTTGAATCCAGCATGTGCAACTCTATTACCCTCTTCCTCAAACGTGGAGCACATGGATGAAAAGAGGGAGTGTTTAATTTTCTTTTCACAGGTTGGCTTGGGGCAAAATCCAGCATTACTGCGTTTACATGCCATCCTCGCTTTCTCTCCGTTGAATATGGAGAGAAAATCCCCGCCCGGCATTTTGTATATATTTGTCTTTTTTCCAGGTCCTCCCCCTTTGCATTGCCTCGGGCCCTTTTCTTCTTCTCATTTTTGGGGGTTTGGCTTCATATGGGTCCTTCAGAGCATGCTACGGGATCATGGGAATTCACAGAATAAGTTTCAAGCTGGATTCAATCAGTAGGAGTTTACAAAGAGTAATTATCATGCAGTGATTAATGTAAGAATACATAAGAGGATTATTATACTTTAATTACAAGGTTGTTCCGGTTCATAAAATTCGTGTATGCAAGTCGCATCCTTTGTCCTTCGTGATTTTGATAATAAATAGAATTTATTCCAATGGAGATACTTGGACACCTGGTTAATTGAGGACATTTCAGTTATAGAAGAATCTAGTATGGAAAAAAATAATGATGAATAGAATTATTATTGGATAATAATTTGCAAGTGTCTGACATTAGGCACATGTGATGCGATGAAGTTGTCCCCTACGCTGTAAATTTGAATTTAAAAATTGAACTCTCCCTGATGTAATTGGAAGTCCAAATCAGTACGAGTGAATTCGCAGGTGGGCATTTTCCACATTATCAGCCAGGCTTCTATAGGAAGAACCAGAAAAACAACGTTAACGAGGGCGTTCGGCGCCGTGTAATATTCTACCGCAAGGTCTTGATCATCCCCGTACTGCCCCAAAACATTGAAAGAAGAACTGCCGCAACGGTAAGTGGCACCGCGGCACCTTGTAAATCATCTGGGTGGTTTGACTGCCACCAGCCCCAGAGTCCAAAAGTGGCTGCCAATATTATGACATGGATGAGTAGAACCCGGAGAGCAGATACGGAGTATCTGGCTTGAATCCCCCAGAAGTGTCTATCGTCTGGGTCCGGTAACGGTAATGTAGTTTTATTCTTTCTTTTTGGCAGTCTCGACAAGATTGCAGTCGCATTTTCGCTGACAGAAAGACAATCGTGCAGACTTGGCCACGAGGAGAGAATACAAGGCTCGAGGCACAACTGAACTATGATCTCAAATTCATGTTGAGAGATACCAGGGTGTTCTGGTGTCACTTCTGGTGGTCTTGGACTGTATTCGTAATCCGATGAGCTGGGTAGATCGACTCTCCGTACAATTGCGCGATCTGGCTTTAGTAAAACCCGCTCAAACTATACCCAGACGGTGTCAGAAGTCAATGACTCGATTGTGATACAGTAACTTATTGGTGGATCGTACCTTGACAAACTCCCAGTGGTTTAGTCTCCAGAATGAAAAGCACCACCGCAGCCAACCCCTTAGCTCCCGATGTCTGCGGTTCAATCTTCTCAAGAATACAGGATCCGACTGGAGATCGTGATCTTCGATGCGGTCGGTTTCGGGTGTTTTCCTTGGCCCGTCTACACCGAAGAAAACAGATAGTGTTTTCTTGAGGCTGTTGCTAGGCTGTGTTGGCGGGCTCGTAGACAGCATGTCGCTGATCTGTGACTGTGAATCTCCCGGGATGTGCGCCTGTTGGGATCTCGTGCCAGTGGCTTGCTTGCTAACTGAACTGCCTACTCCCTGCAAATCACCCTGTGGTGCTCCACTAGTGTTTGCGGACTGGCCAACTGCCTTTTTAGAACCATTTGTAGACAGGTCCTTCGATTGTTTTCGTTGATTTGCGCGTACAAGTGAGGCACACAGGGGTAGTCGAGGTTGCCGCACCGGAGACATCATCAGAAGATTTTCTAGGATACGCTTTTGTTCAATCCTCAAATCACGATGGCGCGTTGTCCCGCAAAACTGTTGAAGTCAGCCTGCAACTACTTTTTTGAACTGAGATTGGGCAGGCTTGGAGCAGACGTACACATTTCCAGTAGACTCGCGTGTATCCTGATTTGAGCGGATGTATCCTTGGTGAGAATGGCCACCAGTTCCACCTCAGTGCCGATGCATCCTCAACGAATGCTTGCATTATATTACCAATGGTGCGGTTTGTGTGGCGCAGTGATCGTAGATAGGTGTATACATGCTTGCCGAATACCAAAGGAACTTTGTCCTGCCAGGACGTGGTCTCAAAACATGATCGATCATTGGATGCCTCATGTTCTTCATACCAGACGTGCACTTGGGGAATGGGTAAAAGTTCGTCAAGAAGTCCGTAAGGCAGAAGGAATTCCTTCAGCCCATACAACATATTTCGAAAAGGTTCTCCGTTGATAAGAGCTTGTATGACGAGGTCCACTCGTGGGAATTGAGTTGTGTATGGCTTCGGCATTTCTGTTTCGCTATTATCGGAGATTTCACCAGCATTGAATCCTGCTTCGCCACCATCGAATGCATTTCGAGGCTGAATTGGATCGACGTCTGTGTTGGTAGTGGCAACGTCCGCTTTGGTGAGCCAGTTCTCCAGGTACGAAAAATTACACTCGTCCGGCTGTTTCAGGCGAGCAAGATCTTCCTCACTCAATCCAACCTCTTCAGTGGAGTGCCTTTCCACGACCTTCTTCGCTATTCTCTTCCTTGCTGTGCCTGACCTGAGGATAGCCGCCAGTTCCACAGTCACGACCGCTTTTTCCTGTGCCAGATTCGCGCGGAATGCCTTCAGCAAGCGGCCAAAGTTATTACTGAATCGCTCCTTGGACATTATTTGCAAAGCGGCCTCGAACAATGGTGCGAGTTCCGAATTTGTGGCAAGAACGCTCACGATTGCGTTTTCAATTTCTTGATTCCGGCGGCAGTCCGCCTTATCTGCAATGGATTCACCATCAACCTTGTCTGACATGAGCGAGCGAATGTCGTCGTCGAACCGCTCTATTGAAGGGATGGAATCATGGCTATCATGGTTCATTATGTCGTTCTTGTGCATGATACTAGCAACGTGAGTATCTCCACCCAGAGTTGATTCCATGCCAATTGTAGTGCCACCGTAAGTGGATGGATCGCGTATTGTGAGCCCAGGACCCCCCGAAGTGGTTTGCTCGTCCCTGGTCGGAACATCTAAGTTTGTTGGCTCGTCGTCATTCCCGGATAACATAATATCTGTAGCTGGCATGTTCCCCGAGATTCCGGGCAGAGAAAGTCTGCCACTATCTATTCCGACACGAATTCCCGTAAGGACAGGTTTATATAACACTAAGAGCAATGGATTCTCACGAAGGACTCTGCGATGTTCTTTGTGGTGTTCTCTGTTTGCCAAGTCTCTTTGGATTTCGACCGATGCTTTGCATATGGCTTGGAGGTCGTGGAGAAATTGAACTACGTCAGCTTCTTTCCAGTGGATCGTGTCATCGAAGTCATGCGGCCCCCGTTTTTGGATGTGATCGTTAATGGTCTGGTATTCAGGTCTAGTCCACTGCGTCCTTGAATACTTGTGGACAAGTCCGATTTCCAACATGATATCTTGTAAATCAGATTTGCTCCACTCATCCACATCTCCTTGTACGGCGAGTATAGCATTGATACGGGTAGTAGTTTTCTCTATTACTCTCGCAAAATGGTACCGCATTCTGCTCATACTCGCGGCGGATGCATTTTCCTCAAGCTGAAAGTGATCGTTGGGATTGAACACAGGGTTCCTTCCGTCGGACTTCAACAACGGCAACTCGTCGAGTGTGAACTCGTCATCCGAAGCTATCGAAGGGAGACTGAGTGACCTTTTCTTAGAGCCATCTTCAACTGCTGCGGATAGCTCCACAATGTTCTTTGGAATCGAAAGCTTTTGAGCTTCAAAGGCCAGTGATGCTCGCTCGAAAGATTCGGACCCTCTTACCCTTCGACGCAATCTTCGCGACGACGGGTCGAGGTTGTTCATTTGATTAACGTCGTACAGATCAATGTCAGAATCGACACTGTGTTCATGGGTCCTTTTGTAGACACCATTGCTCCAACGCTTCTTCTTCCTTTGATACATTCTCTGTTGCTCCTCATCCGACGAATCTTCTCTCAGATGTAAGTTTCTTAGATTGAAGGCTGCAGTGACCCAGGGGGTTTCAACCTTGCTTTCCTCTCTGTCGCCCGCATCTTCGACCTGTTCCGGTCGAACAACCTCGAGGTGGTCATCGTCAGAATCGGAATAGACTTCCTCAATGGTAAAACCCGCTTCCTCGACAATCCGGATCTGTTTGACATTCTCTGATGTACGCTCAAGTCGTGCCCTTCCTTTTCGCTCCTCCGTTCTTATCTCGTCCGCGTCATCGTCTGCAGAATCCCCTTCGCTCCCAGTATCTGGAGCGCGAGATAATCTGTCATCAGGGTCGGACTCTGAAGACGATGAGCTTTCCGGGGGAGTATTTATAGGACCCAACGATGATGGATCCTCTCGAAACGGGTCTCGAAACGGGAAGCGAGTTGGGTTCGGAGGCCTATGCCTCAATAAATATCTTTGCGATGGCGTCAATGGAGCCGGGGGAGTGTCTATGGGGTGATCCGACCTCTCGGCATCGGCCAGGTTGGGGTTGTTGACGTTCTCCAGGAGAGTCATGGCTGGATGTATCGGCTTGACGTTCTTATCGCTCGATTGGGACTCTTCGCCTGTTATTTTCCTGTCCTGCTGTGGTCTAGCCTTGTGCTTCTTTACTATATGCCTTAATAGATCGTCTTTGCAACTATATTTTGTTTCACAAATCATGCAAATGTGACTGTTATTTATAAGGCGATGTTTAGCCTGCTGGTGACGATTAAAATCTGTTCTTAGCCTGAACGCTGCTTCACATAATTCGCATTTGTATCTCTCTTCGTGTGCACCTATATCTCGACTTATATGGGAGGTCAGTGATCTGGCGTCCTGCATGCAATGTCAGTAACGTACCTCAGCCCCTTGACGTTCTCCAGGAAGGGTCCTGCGTCGTCTTCACCCTCCGAGGGCAGTTTCGAGCCGTCTTCGATGTCCAGGGGAATATCATGTCGTTTCCTCTGCCATGGGTGATCCATCTTTCTGTTTGTCTACCGCTCGATGCGACAGTCGATTTTGAGTCCAACGATGTGATTCGAAAATACGCCTCGCAAGGCTGAGTATCAGTATTGCGCTGAGCAGTGTCGAATACTGGACTCGACCTGCTCGTTCGCTATAATTACTCACAGCTAGCTACTCTCAGGCTTCAACATCGCAGAAGATGATGCGGACGTTTGACAGATACGTATCCGAGGAGTGGACGCAATCACTTTGTCGGCCATCGCAATGATATATATATATTTATCAGCCTCACGAGCGCCTTGGAAGAGGTGGCGCAATGCATAAGCGACTCGCTTACTCCAGCCTTCTTCACACTTCCTCAGTGTATGAAGCATTCCCTAGTTGCTCTATAACTATGTTCTTCAAGTCACAAACTACTGCTGCTGCTGCTTTTCAGCTCTGTGGGAGATGATAATTCAGGGATTGGATCGTTTCACGTTGGACTTAATTGTGATGATGGACAGAGGGTTGGCCCGTCAGGGTGGCCCCCGGCTAGTCATGCTCACTACAGTGCATTCGCGAGGTTTTATCGCGAGGAGTTAAGGCTGTTTACTGGCTACAGTATATTCTTCAATAGATACTTTAGACGTAGAAGATATGTGAAGGTAGCAGGTGGCTAGCCTGAAGTACCAACCCCATGTGCCTGTGCACGAAAGCCGATGGCGACCGATTGCATATCCTATCGGCTACTGGATTGTCCGACTTGCTTGGTAAACGCGGTCCTCGGTGTCGGTGGGGTGGAAGGTCAAGCGTATAACGATGTAGACTTTTGAGGAGTGGCTTGAAAGGCCTAGTTGCAGATCGTACCAACGCCAATAGCCACATAGTATGTTACCTTGTACATACAGAATGCTGGCGTAAAATGCTACTTGCTGGCCGATGTTGCGAGTAGGGATGTACTGTGCAATGCGTAGAGGCCATGGGTTTGGGGATCATGCTGTTGCTCAAGAGTCGGAGGGGGTTTGACCTCCTCCATTCTAGGACTGTGGGTAGTAAGCACTATTCCACAAATTCAACGAGTTTCCTCGCCTGAATGGCAGATAACATTCACGATCACAACGAGACGCAATTTGCACTCATTCCGGCACCAGTGCCCATGTATAGCTCAGAAAGAGAGATGTCAATTAGGGGATATCAATACGCCACCACATGCACACGCACACACACACACGCACACACACACACACACACACACACACACACACACACATACATACACAAACGCTCACACCCTGAGAAGCCAAATGTTCCTTGTGACCTGAATACCATCGGACCATACAGAGCACGGAGAGGCAGCAGCAATCGACAATATAGACGCGGTGTAGATTTTAAGGATTGACATGAAGATATGACGCAATAGATGGCCGGAAAATGTACTCATAAAGTGAAAATAACCAAAGATAGAACAAATGGTATTGACCAATCCTGAAAAAGAAAAATCCAAAAGCAGGCCCACTCGCTATCAATTCGTGGGATAATTTTTGGACATGTCCTTTTTCCTTTCAGATTTTCTGGTTTTCAACTGTTTCATAGCGCAATGAGGCCGAGGAGGGCAACAACGATGGCAAAAGCACTGCCACCGACGTTGCTGAGGCCAGGCTGCAGGGAGGCACCAGCATTAGGGCTATTGCCGCCGTTCTTGTCCTGTTGCCACTCGCCGCCACTGGTTCCGGGGTTAGGGGTCTCGGGAGAACCAGTGCTAGCAGCACCAGTGCTCTGGGCAGCAGCGGAGGACGAAACATTGTCTTCAGCGCGGTTGCCGCCACCAGGGTTTCCACCTGGAACAGAGGCAGCGGACTTGGTGGGCTTAGGAGCGTTGCTAGAGGTGACTTTGCCCTCATCAGGGTCTTCGCCAGTTGCGAGAAGAGAGCCGAGGATGGTGAAGTCGTTGGAGATCTCGATCGTGTTGTTGGTGGGGTTCTTGTCGTCGGTGTACTTGTAGGACTTGTTGCCGCTCTTCTTGGCGTTGGACGGTGGGTCGTAGCAGTCAACGGTGACCTGCTTAACACGGGCGAGGTAGTAACCGTTCTGCATGTACGGAGAGTTCCAGTCGATCTCACCACCAGCCCAGTCCCTGGTTCCCTTCTCGTTGGTAGCAAGGCCGGCGGGCCACAGGGAAAGCATAACGCGGGAGGGGGTCTGGGGGTAGTCGAAGCGGTTGGCAGTGCCGTTCCAGGTGTCCTTTCGGTTTAGGGTGCGCATTTCCTCGCCATCGACGCTCCATTTCAGGGTGTCGGGCTGCCAGTCAATGCAGTACTCGTGGAGTTTCTCGACGGTGTTTCCGACCGTGAGGTTCTTAGCGTTCGTATCTGGTGGCTGAATGTTAGCACCAAGGTCAGACGGAGGGATGGATAAAACATACATGTTGTCACACCCTGGGAGTAGAAGTTGGACTGCGCGGTCTCAAGATCAACACCGACCCACTCGAAATCGATTTCGTCCTTCACATCGGACATCATGATAAAGGCAGTGACGACACCCCTACCCTGAGAAGTGGACATGGTGGCGCAGATCTTGCCGTACCATACATAGAAGGTAGAAGCGAGCAGAGTTCCCGAAGTTCCCTCGGCCATGGTGAGGAGGATCGAGTCGCTCTCTCCGTAGACAATGGGTTTGCCCTGGGATTGCCAGTTGACCTTTGAGTTATCACCAAGATATTTATCGATGGACTGGATATCGTTGAGGGAGGTGAGATCGTATTTGCCGGACTTGCAGACGGGGTTGGGGACGCAGGACTTCATCGAGTAGGACATGGTGGGATCGCAGCCACCGAGGCAGAACGCGCCGACACCGCAGTCGCCATAGACTGGAGATGGACAAGTTAGCTGTTACTGTCTCTAGGACGTGAGGGTTTCCCCGACATGGACGGGAAGGAGTGGAGAGAGACTCACGCGACGTGCAGGGAGCATCTTTAGGGCAGTGTTGCGCGCGGGTGCCCTTGGGACCTGTGGTGGCAGAGAGGGCAGAGCCGACGAGAGCTGAGGCAGCGAAGAGGGTGGCGAAGGCGCTTCGAACCATTGCGACAGTGGTTGGTTGTGTGCTTCGGAAACCGGCTGGGAGGATGTCGTGTAAGGATGCTAAGCGTGTCTTGCAGCTGTCAGAAAGACGCAGGCTGATTCACGAGCGGGCGACACAGAAAATTAAGGCGGGATATGGATATTCGATCCCAAGGCGTATTCAATCCAGAGGAGCAACAGTATGGGGTACTGAGTAGAATATAATGCCGAAACGCAGACGCGCGACCGAGGGAGGGTGAGAGCAAGTCAAGTTTCGCGCGCTATATGGAAGGCTGACTTGGTTTATTCCCCTGAGATTGTTTGGGATGAGTGTTGGATGTTTGGGTTTGGGGTTAGGCCGTGGAAGGGGCGCAGGGCAAAGCGATGGATGATGGACTGGCTGGGGGCGGTTGGCTATAGCGAGCGTATGGGGAGGTGCAAAGGCCGAAGTATTAAGAATATATTGAGTGATGTGTACGTAGTAGTAACTGGGGGGGATAGTTATGATTGATCGATGGGTGGATAGATAATAGCGAGAGACGATTGGAAACGAAAGAACCACAACGAGGGATGTGGAGAAGACGAAGAAGAAGAACAAGGCGATGAGGATGAAGATGGAGAAAAAAGGTGGAGGAGGAGGAGAGAGGAAGGGGAAGGGAGAGAAGACGAGGAGGTAATAAGAGTAATAAGAGGAGAGTGAGTGTGAGTGTGAGTGGATATTGAAAAGGAGGAAGGATGAGCAGGATTGGGGGGGGGGGGACGAATACGAGACGAGTATTAATAACCTGGACTAACCGTAAGTAGATGGAGACTAGATGAACGGGTAACTTACTAAGTCGAAATGAGGGGTACTCGCTTAACTAGGTCGTCTGTGATTGGCAGAGACAGGTTACATGTTCAAGGAGGTACAAATGGATAATAAATATTACGGTATGAAGAATGATGATGATGGCGACGGTGATGGTGATGATGATGCCCAGGTGGCAACGCCGTGATTACTTGTGTATCCAGCCTGGGATGGAGTTAATCAACGTTGAAACGGATGGATGCCCGCTACTCAGATTACCATCATCAGGTAAGTACTCCGCACTCACGATACATACCTATCGACAGTAGTCCTACTTACACAGTATGGCCTGTTTCACAATAGCAGATAATACCTCAGGTATAGGTATACTTACCAGTACGAGCACGAGCACATTAAACCATGCGCATTATTATTGAACACAAATTGATAATGATGATGGGCTAATACTCTATAACCACTGTGTACTGTGTACTGTGTACGGAGTCACTGTTCGAGTAAGAACTACCTAATTTCGAACGACCTTCCTCCTTTGGCTCTAGCACGTGATTTAATTATAGGAATGTCGATCAAAAGGGGCACCCGCCAGTCTCGTCTTAACTACTTGTAGGTAGGTACCTAGGTAGGTACCTAGGTAGGTGCCCATGTACTTGTACTTGTAGAGGTTAGGCACAGAAGATATGTTACAATAGTCTTCTCTCAGTACGAATAGGTAGTTCCTTTTACACAGTAACTAATTGACTATTGGTCACTAAGCTGGCTTAAGGTTACTGGTACCTCTCAGTAAACGGCCAACCTCGTATGCTTGAACGCCGGATTTCCGAGCTGTGTTTGGTGGGTTCATCCTTTTCCTTCTATGCTAATTATCAACTGCAGTGGACTATTACAAGTATGGAGTACAAGTAGCCTTCTTCTTGCATCGATTATAACCAAGAATCGAGAGTAAGATCGCGTTGGTGCTGCATCATCATCATCATCATGTAGTGAATTCATCGGTGCGGAGTACGGAGTACTGCGCGCACATATTCCCCCCCTCTCTACTCTATACATGGCCAGGCGCACTTGGTACGTACGTACCATCGAGTACGGAGTACCCACATGACTATTGCCACTTCTACCGGAAATACCAACTGCTGACTTTCTTGTTCGTACAAGAAAACGAAAGACACGGCCCAACTCGTAATCTCGCAGTCTTCTCCCCGTCTCCTCGTCTCGCCGTCGTCGCATGGTCATAAGGATCATCATGTGATAAAAGATGAAACCAGACGGCATCTGAATTGGGACGAAGCGCGAGGGGGGCCTGACCCTAACGAACCGTGCCATCACATTATTATCACACATTTATTACTCTCTACCTACGAGTAACAAAATGATAGTTGCGACTCAAGTGACGATGGATAAGGTACGGAGTAGTTCTCAGAAATCCATTGTTCACACTCTGCTGTGTATCTACTTCGTACCTCAATTCTTTGTGATGTATAGGTATTGACCAGGTACTGCGCAGGTACTTGTACGTATGTATGTGTATGCACTGGTACTTGTATGCATTCCTACTCTCACGGTTCACGCCCACTATGTCGTCTCGATTCTACAAGTACTGGTACCGACACTATGCTATCCCCTTTCCTCACTCATACTAGTATCTAATTGTGCTGTGGTGTGTGTAAGTCCTTGTTGCTTGTAAATGTACCTATACCTAGGCACAAGTACTCATCTTCGCTTGCTCCCGCTCCCGCTCCACTTCCACTTACCCTTCGCGCCGAGATGGACCGTCTATTTCTGGCCGGCGAGCCACAGAAACAGATATCGAGGTCCCGACTATGATAGTGTGTGTGGGCAGATACTTGAAGTTGTAGACGGTCTCTGAGAGACTGAGACACGCTCCGAGTACGAATCCAATAGTCACTGCCTCCTCCCCGCCCAACTCAACGTAGACAGCCGCCTCCTCATCAGGTACTCAGCCACGAATGCATGCCTCCAATCATGATCATTGAATCACCCTACCATAGTATCCACACCAAGATGAACATCTCGAATCAAAAGCTGACAGTCATGCCTGTTCCCGTCTTCATCATTAAACCAATGTTTGGTGGCTTCGGCTGAGAAAGAATAATAATGTAACAAGACGGTCATCACAAATGCAAGTCGCCATCTGATTCACCTGCGTCACTTCGGCGACGCTGATATGAATGGGAACGAATTCCCGTTCTCCGTTGCTTGCTCAATATATCAATGACCCCACCCGTCAACTTGGTCCCAAATTCCTTCCACTCCCCCTTCTATCGCATACACACACGCACACACTTACATTTAACTGTGTATATACTCTGTACACACTTTGATTTACCTGCATTCACCTTCCACCTGCTCTATCTCCATTTGCATCCGAACAGCGTGCCATCCTACCTACGCTTCAGAACACAGCGTATGGCTGACACCAATAACAACCTCATCTCAAGAGCGTAGGTCATTGTTTCTCGCCCTCCTCTCCAGGATTGTCGTTGCACCACCTTTCTACGAGCTGATTGACGATCAAACCGACGGGGTTCATGCAGCATTCATCCCTTCCCTTCTGCGTTGATTGCTTCGCCTGCAGACTCTCGAGTGCTCCCGAGCCGCCGGTCTGCAATCGTTTTCCAAATCAACGCCGAGCCCGAAATGTCCTGCAGCCACCTTGCCTAAGGAAAGATCCCGTAGCCCCGCATGGGTTCTGGTGCTACCAGTCCTGCTTCCTGAGCTGGTATGTGGGCCCTTTGACGGCCATACCCAACATTTTCGATCGACGAAGGGGAGGGTAGGAGGGACTTCGACGTATTCCGAGGAGCCAAATTTACAGATGTAGATGTTGAGAGAGAAAGAGACGGTGGGTGTGAAACCATGTGTAACATGATGACGATCCCGCTGCAAGTCCTCCCAATCACGGATCGTCCATTGCAAGAGCTGCAAAGGCAATCTACCCCAAATGACAACAAGAGGAAATCTACGCTCTACCCACTTAAGCTTGAATACCTACCACAGTCGTTGTAGGTTTCTGGTATCCATCATTGGCTCCGCCGGATCTACCCAGTATGGACGGAGTACATAATCCAACAATGGATACGGTGACTGAGTAGTGGGCACTGATTTGAGACCCCAGCGGCCGGTTCGTTTCTTCCCTGCCATAACGGTCATCCAAAACGAGTCTTCGCGTTCAACCAGATCCTCTGGCTGTCAGGTTTCACTGCGCCAATGGTGCAAGGTCTTGCTGTGGCCACAGATCCAGTCGTTGCATTGCTGCACATCGCATCCTTCGTTCGACCAATGATAGCTGGATATTCAAGAAGGCAAAAGAAGGCAAAAGAAGGCAAACGACGAGTTGTAGGGCTAGACTCTTTAGTGGACCATCTATGGTAGCATTTAGGACCGGGCCGTTACTGGGCGTGCAGTTGGAAACATCGTGGACAAGACAATTCGCAGGGAAAGGAAGAAAAAGAAAATTACCGTATTGGGACAGTAACCAGGATCATGGTTAAGCAGTTTTGCAGGGCTTATCTGTATCGTGGACGGGCTTGCATCCCTATTCGGGGTAAGTGGGTTGGTCCCTCATGCAGGGCGACGGAATCGGCCCATTCCGCGATCTCCTCGACTCTACTTCTCTTCTTCTTCTTCTTCTTCTTCCTCCTCCTTTTCTTACGAGTAGGCTTGGCTAGGCTACCTTACAGATTTCGAAGCATTCGGGTCGGATTTGAGTGCCCAGGTCGGCAAACCGATCGCTTCTTACACACCGCCGAACAACGGGCCGAATGCAAGAGATATGCAGCTCAGAGGAATTGGAGCCATGACACTGCTGTGAGATGTCGTGGCATATGCCAGCCATTCTCGCAATGGCTGCGGCATCCATACTCGCAAGTGTCACACAATCCATTCGGACGACCATATGGCACATACGGAGTACACCTGCTTTATCATCCCCTAGCATTGACATGGCTGACAGGAGCACCAAAGAAACGCCACTACCCGGTGTCCCACAACCTGCATAAATGCAACACACATAAGGAGTACTACCTGGTATAATATGTCATGAGAATCCTTGGCCACAATACGTTCACCGCCTGAGAATGATTCGAGTAAGTATGGGACGCTAGAGCAGACCACAGCGTTTGCAGCATATGTCACTGGAGCGGTTGGACGACATGATATCAGTGAAACCAATATCCACTGGAACCAAGTCGCCTGCATGTGGTTCGGAGGGATTGTTGCGCATCATTTGATGTCATCTGCTGCACAGCATGATCAAACAACATTTCGGGTGATACGGTTTCCTCGAATGGACTGTCGTCCATGCTTTATCAAACATGTTCAAGTATATGCGCCAAGAGCCTCAATTCCTCATGCTTGTACTCCCTCCACCATGAGTTCCGCAGAGTGAGTCGGAGGACCAGTAGGATATAGGCCAAGCAGGTCTTTCTGGCAAGGTCATGCCTACAGTGTAGTCAATCCGACACAATCCGACAAGAAAGGGTTCCCCCGAGCGTACATCCACGAGATAGCGCAATGTCTGGTCAAGAGTGAAAGCTGCTGCATGGGAGGGCCCACGACTAGCAGCTGCGGTATTGGCAGCTTAACCAGCCTCGATGTACGCCACCTCGAAAGACGGCCGCTATTCGTCGACTTGGCAGGCGAATGCGCTTTACGATCTCGTCTGATTGAACATAGAATCATGATTTTCGAGCAGTCCCACCGCCCTCTGTGGCTAAGTTGGGTTACTCAGAAAGCACTCAATGATTGCTGGAGGGCCTAAAGTTTGTCCCGGGTGACTACCCCCACGCAATAGATGGTCGTACCAATACTCCCTATCAATCGCCGTGGAGCGCTTTACTTCATCACCAGCCGCCCAGTCAATGGAGTACAATATGTAATAGGAACTACGACTCCGTGAAATAAATGTCGTCCATTCTCCAGCCACGCACCCTTGTCAGTACCCTGAGTGCAAAAATAAACGGAATTGTATTCTTTCTAACTCGCCTCTCAAGAACAAAAAGAAAGTGAAACAAAATATCCCTCGAACACCTTGGCAACACAAGAAAGTATCAGAGAATAGATAATTACCCAATAACAGACGTCCGTAACGTAACGTTACCTACTGGAAACAATTGGCCATGTGCCTGGTATGAAAAATGAAAGTGAACGTCGCGTCGTCCTCAGTCTCATCACCACCCCCTGGTCCCAGCTGGACGTTGTATCTCCATTACCCCAGCATTCAACCCTTGCTTCCAATTCATTCCCGCTTGCCCCGCGTCCCGTTCCTCATAGGCGGTCTTCCTCGTAGTAACGATCATGCGCATCACCCCAAAAGTATGCACCTTGTCCAGCACCGCCATCCAGATTAGCATACTCCATCCCAATGTCTATCATGCCTTCGGGACCGCCTTGGTAAGTGGCAATGACCTCCATGTCTTCCGCAGGCTCGGGGGTTCGAGGCTCTGGCGACGACATAGGGGATGTAGAAGACGTATCTGCGTCTTGGTCAATTCCGTTCACGAATGCGGGTGAAGTATAGAATATCGGAAGGTGCACAGGAGTCGACATGTCGAATGTTGAGGATAACATGGGCGGAGTGTAAGGGTCAGGGTCTGCAAATACCTCTGGGGAGGATGGTGTCGGCGAGTGGGCTGCGACAGCGTCGAACAAATCCTGACAGTAGCTGGAGGACGAGGCTGGTGGATCTGGTTCTGTCGTGGAACCTAGGTTTGGATGCGATGTAGGTTGCTGTCGTCGATGCAACTGACCCCATTCTGCAACCTTTGCTAGCCGCCTCGAATGTCGCAGCGCTCTGCGGGACGACGCCAACCCGCCTTTCATGCCCGATATCTGCCTTCCAGTAAATCTTTCAACAGTCGAACTCCGCATCGTGTAGCCCCGGCTGCCGCTTCCACGACGCTGCTGCTGCTGCTGATTATGATAGCGATTATGATGACGATGATCGTGCTGGCCGACAACATGCGAAGCAGACGAAGAGGAATGCGTACCCCTTTTCACAGGATGCTTACTTCTGAACCTCGTCGTACTCTTCACCCCGTGCCTAATTGCCTCATCCGTCAACTTCCACATGAACCCTCTTCTTGCCGTCTCCACTACCCTAGGCCTTCGACGACCACTCCCACCACTACTGCTAACATCTCCGTCGTCTCCCGCAACATCGCCATACACACCGTGACTCTCCACCTTCTTGAAAGCCCCGTTCATCGAAAGATTATGCCTGATGCTATTCTGCCACCCCTTAGTCGACTTGTCCGTCGCCTTGTCTGTGTGCCGCTGGAACCACGCGTAGATGTCTCGAAGGACCATGGTATGGTTCGGCGCTGTGAGCAAAGCGCGGTAGATCAATTGCGCATAGGGAAGTTCCTTGTCTATCGGGAAGTCGTCTGATATGCTTACTGCCGAGTCTGGCGGTGTGCTTTTGCGGCGAGGACGCTGCTGATGTTGCTCATGATTCTGGTCCTGGTGGTCCTGGTCATGGTGATAGGGTGTGAGCGTGCGGAGGGGCGCATGTGGGGAAATGTATAGGCCGGCGTTATGGGGGGCGGCGACATCGACTTCGACGCCAGCGTCGTCTTGGTAGCCATCATTGTTCTGTGTAGAGGTATGTAGGCTTTGGTCGCAAGATTGTTTTTGCCGATAAGCCTGGAGATGGACTTGCGCCGACCCCAGCGGGGGAGGTGAAGAAGAATCGAATCCGCCTAGTACCGCTGTTCGTTGCCTCATGGGCGTCGCTGTCTTCTCGATTATATATGCGGACGGTGGGTACGAGTTCTGCCTGTGGGTGTTGTTCATATCGGCGTTGTCGTCGTTGGCTAGCAGATTGGCGAGGTGCTTGTCGTGAGTGTAGTAGCTCAGTGGACGTATCGTTGTCGGCACCGCTATCTCATTGCTAACTATATTATCGCCGTTCGGGGTTAACAACGTCTCGTGTTCGAATATGGGATAGTTTGAGGGATATGTTGAATCATAGGGGAGGCCGGTTGGGTCAGTGAAGTCTTCCGCCGATGTCCAGATAGAGTTGAGTTGCTGTTGCTGCTGCTGCTCATGCTGATCTCGTTGCCGATAGAGGTGGGGAGTGAGCGGTTGGTATTCGAGCATTTTTGTAGGATCCGATTGATGGAGGGCAGTGGTGAAGGTGTCGGTGTGGTTGTTATTTAGTGGCAGGGACGGGGGCCACGCAGAGTAGCAGGCGCTATTGTCGTCAATACCGTCCACTGTGTCATCCATGGCGTAGTCCTCCTCTATCTTGAAGTACTTGAATGATGGGGAAGATGGAACAAGTGCGGGTAGTGGTTTGAATGGAGAGATCGAAAGCTGGTAATCCCCGCTTGGTTGGTAGTATTGGGTTGAAGAATGATGCGCATCTGATATGTCGATACTGCTTGAGGGGAATTCCTTGGAGGCACGACGTTCGATAGTGCCGTACTTCCCCGCCATGGTTATTGCCGCTGTGGTCGTCTCGTCGGAAGGAATCCGATGGGATGACGGAGGCGAAGTTGAGCGTGGCATGGTGTGATTGTTGTGTCTCTAGATGATGGGCTAGGGGAGCGCAAGGTGAAAAGAAGATATTGGACTAAATCTCCCTCACTACTCAGCCCACTCACTGGCGCCGGTACTGGCGTGGTCGCGGGAATGAATGGTAAGAAGCGATATGTGCCAACAGTGCAGTTGGTGAAACTAAATGTTGGTAGAGAATTGAAGAGAGGGAGGGGGGAGGGGAAGGAAGAGGGGACAAGAGGGTATTGAAAAGATCGGATGTTTGGTCCGGTGACGCTTTTTCCTTTGCCTGGTAGTGATATTTGAGGGTGAAGTGGTTAATTACTACCACTGCTCTGTCCTTTGCAGTTCTCAATGAGATGATATTTGTGGTCCTTTGTATGGATGGGATACCAGAGTCATATGCGAAGCATACGCACATGTGGTTAAGGACGCACACACACAGACATACAAATATACGGAGTACATACGCATACACACGCACACACACCATGCACATACACATACATACAGACACCTACATACGTACACAGAGCAAGGAAAGAAGGGAGTGTGGGAGTGGGAGAGATAGAGAGAGGTGGAGGGAGAGACGAGCGCCCCAATAGTGACATTCTTTGGTACGCACCAATGCAGAGTGTGCATAGTGTGCAGTGTTACCTTGTGAAATATGATTGTTGTAGCTGTTAGGTTCCAAACGGTGCTGGTATTGGTTGCTTGAGGAAGCAAACTTGGAGTCTTTCTCTTCAACCACAGCCCAAGATGAATGGCGGTGCGCTCACTCGTGCTACCAAGCTGTGGATCATGGATCATGGATCATGGCTCCATGCCCAGAGCACAGTATCTCTCAAGGCTGGTGGCCATCTGCACCTCTTCTGGTCCGGCGATCAACCATGCCTCTCCGTGCCTATCCACGCCGGGCTGTCCACCATCAACACCAAGGCGTCATCGAAAGAGGGCTTCTAGGGCGGGAGCCAGAGTTCATACGGCTTTCGTCATACGGCGCAGGCCAGTTAGGTCTTTCTCCCTGGACGGATAAGTGCAGCTTGCGGTCGTGCCATGCAACACAGAGCCCTAGGTTAGCACCGTTGCAACATCGGACATATCTTTTGTCGTTTCTTTCCGCCCGTGATTCCTCTCTAAGACATTCTAGAAACATCACGGACACAAGCAGCAACGCAGCACCGCCGCCGTATGGCCTGTATATCTGAGTGTGTGGGCGGTCCGTACGTCGTGGAGAAGATTGAGTAATGGGTGTAAATATGCAGTGGTCCGATGGTGGCTCCAGCATGGACAATTGATTGTGGCAAAGTCCTCCAGCTTCTACTCTCTTCCTCTTATTCTGTCTTTTCTCTTTCTGATGATCAAACAATTGCCTTGTGCAAGTTATCGGCTTCCATGGCCCTCACGTACGTTACAGGGGATGTAGGTTGCTGTCTTCAAGAGACACGCTAGGCCTTGCAGCTGCATGGGCATGGCTGTCGTGCATGCGCGAGGGAGAGTTTAGATACTTCCGGGTAGGAGGGATTAGGTTCTGATCAGTCGGTCGGCAATCGACCAGCGATAAGCTGCATGCATGCAACTCCCAATCCCAACTCCCCTCTACCTGCTCTTCCTTGTCCATGTCTCTCCCTGCCGTAGCTGAAGTTAGCCCACCGCCACAACCGTCGAAACGCATCATGCCCATGTGCCCCGTGTAGTATGCTACATTTGCTCGTTACACAAGTTCCGGTAGAAGGCCGCAAGGTCCCCATCACGTGCGGCCACTCATTAGCCGTCCCCAAGGCTTTTCAATAGCCTCTAGGGAGTATCTCGTGTACTAGCCAGAACACACGTTGAAAAGAATACAAAAAATTCAAAGGGGTTTATATTACACCTACCTTCCTACTGTCGCGAAAGTAAACGATTAAAATGCTACTAGAAGCCTAAATGTATCACCAGTAAGACCAAGACCAGCTAATGCGCACCTTAGGTTCTTTCCACCAGAACACAGAATGGCTGGCAGGGCTCTTGATGGACCCGAAAAGAAGGTAATAAGATTGTGCTTTGCTGATACCCGATAAAACAGTAATCCGTGCTTCTACTTGACAAGTTGTGAAAAGGAATCGTGGCACAAATTCAGGTCTTCAAAGTTCCACAGAAGGCTGCTGAATAGCAGATATGACCGAATCATCACCAGAGTGTCATCGAGCCTGTTCCTGTGCTTCGCGAGCGAACCAAGCGGTAGGAGCTCATGATTCCAATGCACTTCGTGATCCAAGAAAGTAAGTCGAAGCTATTGGCGGCCCTCTCATGGTGAGCAGCGGCTCATGTCAAACGGGCATTGTGATCCCATCTCTTGGCGTTGCCTAAGCCATATGCATCCAACCGTCCTGCATGATCATCACAGCGATCATTGACTTATCGATAGCGCGATAGCTGTGGGCAATTGCCGTAGCGGTGAATCATTCGCCGAGGGCTAGGCGGGTGTAGCAGTGTGCTACGATGCCTACTTCTAGGAATGGCGAGACCAGCCACTTCCTAGGCTCACTCGGTAGTGACCTACTTACGGTAATATATCTGTAGCAGGTGAGCAGAGTTCCAATAATTGAGGGGTTCGCCGCAACGTACCTTTTTGAACTGGAAATGGAGTTGCAAAATGCCCTGGACATGTGAGTAGGAAGTTCCACTGTGTCACAAGCACCCAAGACACATGCGACTGTTGCACCTCTGAATAGGCGATGGAGGCACTTACCTTGTCAAAGCTACTCTTGAAGCCTCTCTCCCGCTTCGCACTATAGTCCCATTCCTTATCCACGATTCTGAAGGCAATGTCCTCATATGGTGGCCCTGCAATGAATCGTATCAAGCATGTATCATCCTCGCCAGCAGCGGCAAATGATTGACCGCGCTTCCTGCCATTCTCCCGCACAATTTTGTAAGTTGGGGCTTTCGATTTATCGATGAGATCCGGGTAAAAAATGTTGAACTTGTAACCCTGGACGACCTTTGGAGGTGGATTATCATGGTCGTAATGCGTCTGATTGTACTTGTTCCATTCGTAGCCCATCTGCACACGATTGAAGTAACGTGGTTTCCTTGGTGCATAGCTACCTGACCATTGAGGCTTCGTATTGTTGAGTTCCTCTTCGCCAGTGAAGACTTCCTCGCCGTCTTCAACTCCACGAGCAACCTCTCGCTCGTACAGGGCTGTTGTCGCCTTTGAGTGATCTTCTGTGTCGACCGGCGCAAAACGCAACAAGCCATCCACGCCTCTCTGGGTTGCCTTAGACTGGGTATGTGGAGTCTTAGCATCCTGTGATTTGTTTCGCATCGGCACGTATCCAAGTTTGAGGATTTTGCGACGCTCATCGACAAGGTTCTCCGAAAAGATCTTATCATCAATCGCCTCGAGGCTTTTGTCCTCCGGTCGGAGTTTGAGCATAGGTTCGGGATCTAGAGTGGAATCGTAAACCATAGGATAGGATCCATCCTCCTCTGTCTCGAATGTTTCCATGAATGTTCCCCGAAAGTGTTCCTGCGCAGCCACTGATGCCTTCTCTTGTTGTCGCCGCAAAGCCTCGAGACGTTCGTTGATGATTTGTTGCGACACCTTCTTCAGCTTCGCTTTTGCCTTCCACACGCGCAGATTGCGCAGTAGCTGCTCCCAATAATCATAGTCGATCGGCTCATCTGAGTCCAGCTTTTTCTTGACTTGTACTTCAAGGGTCTCCAGCTCTTCGAATGACTTCGGTGAAAGCAACCGGTCGATATCGGACGTGATGGAGCTTGTTCCACGGGCTTCACTCCTGGATGACCGATTGCGACGTCTCTTATCCTTGCAGATAGTCTTTTGTGCCTGGGATTGTCAGTATGCGAAAAGGCGCAACGGTAACCGGGGGGTGGGGAGGGGGGAAAACGAACATTCCAATAATCTCGATTGCTTCGATTAGTCTCAAGCGCGAGATATGTGTCGATGTCCTTTTCCAACTCTGCTAGTTCTTCCTCGTCCAAGCTCTCGATTACACCTTCAGAGTCCACAATATCCAATTCATGATCCTCAACCTCCTCGTCCAGTATGGTCTTTGTAGGGTCAACGAAGCGCAGCGTGACCGTCAACCAATCGATGGGTTTCGCTCTATTTCCTTTTACGCGCAATGCTGCCTTTTTCTTCGCCTGCTGGAGAACAAATCGATCTTCGTCCGCCACCCAAGCTTCTTCTTGCGCAGTGGTGGACGGCGCAGAGCGCTTCGAAGGTCTTTCCTGTGCGCGCGAGTCGGCAGGTCGTTTCGAAGGGAGATTTGAGGGAGGTCGTCGACGATCGGAGAGCCACGGAGGGGGATTGTGAGAAGACATTCCCAAGGTATGTCCAAAAGTACGAGTAGGAAACGATAGATGAGTCAGTCTTGTATTGTCACCTCCGTAGTTGATTTCTTGAAGTTTCACACATCGTAGCTCAAAAGAACGCCTGGCTACGCTTGGCGTGACGTACCTTGTCATTACATCACGTGTAACGACGGAAATCCAATCTAGCTAAGTCTGACTAAGCGTCTGCCTGATCTCCAGCTGTGCCATCGACGACAACATCGTGAACCTTTGTCTCTTAAGGTCTTTGGATATGCTCCATGAAGTTTCTCTCCTGACAGATCGTCGTGTCAGAAGGGCTTCTGTCGACTACAATGGCTTGTTGGCGCGTTCTCGAGCTTGATCCATCAACAAGCATTGGGGTTCCACAGCTGCTTATCAAAGCAGATTTTGGTGAACATGGATACATATTGTGGTTAACAGACCTGAGCAATATCTGGAGCGAAGATTTGAGCGTTGTTGGCATAATGGAGCGGGCAGTTGAAGTGGAGTCTCCCATTGAAGTTGGCAGGCAAGACACCACTCAGCAGGGCATACTACTGGAGCATCTTCAGAATTCTTTGACAAATGCCGAAGGTACTGTGTGCCGCTTGACCAAGTACAATGAGAGTGGAGTCATCCTGAACACAGTCATCGATCTACCAGAGCCCCTCGACTCGCTGAAATGGAAGTTTTGCTTAAGAAAGCAATCACCAACCATGCTCAAGAACGAGTTAATTCTTCCCTTGCTGCTCTCCGGACACATCCAATACACTCGAGTGAAAAAGCTCACCACAATTATTGCAGAGAAAGATAAAGCTATGAGTCGACTCCTTGATCAGTATGCGTCGAATCATTTGGACCTCGCGTCAGTATTTCCTAGCGTCAGTGGAAGTAAAGGCAATAGACGCATCGCCAAACGCGAGCAAGTAAGCAGGTATATCCCGGCCTTACGGCCGTTTGTACAAGATGAATGGATGGAAGAGACTACAAGACACCTTTATCCTGAACTGTGCACATTAGACCTTTTCCAGGAGGCTTTATCGGAATGCAACCCATCGGTACCCTCTAGCATGAAGTCGCGAGAAGATGAGGGAATTTGGTGGGAAAACATTAAAGCAACTATGGATATGTCCCCTCCACGACCGACTTCGACAACAAGACTCGACCCTGTGATCGAGTCTCGTCCATCCTCAGAAGGCGAGGATACTGAAACCGAAGATGAATTCGAGACTCACGAAAACTTCAAGGTCAGTAGTCACGGCCCGCCACGACGAAGGCTAGAATTACTAATTTGGCGTCGTAAAGTCACGAATACCTGAACGAAGGGACAATTCTGCGGACGACAATCGAGATAATTCGGACCCCACCTCTAAGAATGACAGTCAAAGCCAATCTCGGCTTCAGCACCGTATGAAACTAGAATCGCAAGACCATGTACTTCCTACAAGACGAAGATCCTCACTTTCCGTGGAGCAGCCCGCGCTGGCGACCTCGCTACCTGCAGTACCTTCAGATCATTCCAAACATCCTATCGCTGAACCTACCACATCTCGCCCAAAACCCAAAGGCTTCAAGATTGGAGGAGCTAAAAGATCTCCAGCGACGGTGGAAGCGAAGATAACCAGCGAAGAAAATGTCTTAGAGGACAACATGAACGTACAAATCACAACTGCGTCACAACATAACGAGGGACGCAGGAGAAAGGGTTTCAAAATTGGAGGCAAGGATAAGAGAACTTCAGAGAAGGAGACAAAGAATGAATTTGCTGGTCATATTGAAGAATCAAGTCGTCTGACAGAGATTCCAGACGTAGAGCCCACGCGCGGAGCCTCTCAAGTGGAGACAAAAGACACGCATGAAGAGGAAGTGAAGCATGACGAGACAGCAGAAGAAAAGGCCGAGCGTAAGCGAAGCGAGTTGAAACGAAAGAATGATGACCTTTCACGCAGACAAGCCCAGAGAAAGAAGAAAAGATTCTAGAAAGTTGGGATCATTAGGTGATTCTTGCGTCTGTACCGTTTGGAGTTAGATATTAGGTAGCTACCTAGGTAGCTAGGTAATGTGCCTGTTTCTGCTTCCTCATTACTTCTCGTTTCGAAGCCAATTTTACTTGTGATATGAACAATTGTGGTACTCAGATGGTGTTCTGACATTGGCCCGTTGTTTATTTTGATTCGCGTCCGCAATGCTAAACGATCATTGCCCACTTGCTTGCTTTCACCTCCCACTTTCACTTGGGTGCCTTCACTCACAACGTTCTGGTCCCATGCTGGAAAGGAAACGATGAAAGACTGGGTTGGCAGGTACCTTTATAGAGACAACACCTTCTCTTCTCTCACTGACTTTGCATCGCAACCTCTCACCTCGCACATTCAACACCTGCCCCGACGGTTGCTGGCAACGACAATTACGAGAGCTATCGACTCTGTCGCAGCTTCTTTGGCTGAAAATATACATAATGTGTTTTTATCGTTATATTTACTATTCTCGCTGTCAGCACCCTGAGCTAGTCCGCTTGACATACTGCTCCAAAGCGATTCAGCTGGGACTGCCCGAGAGGTATGTTACCAGCATTCTAACGCGTTGAGCTTATGCAAACCAGATATAGGTACGACCATTACAGGGAATATACCCTTGAGGCGCAATATCAAATCCACGGCACCCAGCAGCCTGATCCGTCCTGCCATCGATCCGGGTGGCCAGCAGTCGAATTATTCCAGCCAACTGGAGAGCAGCAGCATCGCGAACACGAAGAGATGCCACCATACTCACCCCAGCCGGCCAATATGCCAGACCTTCTACCATCAATAGACTCATCAGTAGCTCTTCAAAGCGCTCAAGCCATTATAATTCCGCGATCCTCTCATAACGATCACAACAAGTCTGCACGCGGACCTATTGAGAATGTCGTCGCCCTGACGCCTTATCCTCAACAAGCATCTCACATTGGTCATCTGCCAAGTACTGCAACAACTTACAACGAATTGAATATTGACATACCTATTGGGATTGGTACAGGCACGGGGTTCTCCTTTCAACTTACTCATCAAGATGGTAAGGTTCGAGAATTTGTTACGCGTTTTGAGTCTTTGCAAGATCACGAACTTCCTGGGGACCGCTACTCTGACGATGGCCGGATGGTCACTGACGACGAGCCCTCTGCGACTTCTAACTCTTCTCAACTAGTAAAACTAGAAGGCGATGTAGAAGAAGGGCACAAGGTAGCTCTTCGCCATCGTAGACTCGATGGAAGCAAAGCACAGGGGCATCCCATCGATGAAATCGTACACGAGCCTGACCAGGATACAGCGGTGAGTTTTTTTATCAAGTGCACAGCTAACTCTTGTGGCGCTCAAATTGTGCGTGGAGAAACCTCCATCGACCACCCGCTAATAATGTTGTAGGAGGGTTCATGTAGTCCGAGGAAACCGCTTCCACCACAGTGGACCAATGCTCAAGCACCAATGCTGGCAACAGCGCAGCGTGCCAGGCAACGAGAATCTCAGAGAACTGCACAAGGGCATCCGAACAGTGTTCCCGTCGAATCCAGGCGTACAACTCTACGTTTGACTCACAAATCCGTGGACCTCTCAAGATATCATACTTCTACCGGCGCTTCCGTCAACGATGATACCATTTCCCCTATATCACGGAAATCGCCTGCAAGGTTGAAGAAACACAGTTCCAGCTCTACCCTCAGAAGCATCACATGTTCCCCACAAAATAAAAGTCCGGACCGATCAGGTGCGGTCAAGGGTGTCATGTCCTCGCCTAAACCTTCGATACCCACCATCGATGAAGCTGGTAACGAATTGCTTTCGCAAAGCAGCTTACAGAGTGTTCGCTCATCTATGGAGGACGGTAGTGTCTACTTCTCAGCGGCATCTGACGTATACTACTCTGCGAACCAGTCTCCTGTGAGTGAGAGTTCTAAAAGCTTAGAGAACAATCTAGCCGAGTTGCCATGGGCTTTCTGCGAGGATCAAGTATCAGCTTTAGAACCCGCTAACAAAGGAGACGAGAAGCAAATTCCAATGGCACAACAACACCCAATTTCACGGTCTTCGGTAGAACGTGATCTTTCTAGAACCGCAACGCGATCAGACACCCATTTGAGGCACCAAACCAGAGCGGCTAGGCCTGCAATTCCAAAGCTCAATGTCAAGATCCCGCGATCGATTGCTTCGACGAACGCTAAATCCCCATCCGTAACACCAACCTCTTCAACCACGTCCGGTATGTCAACGCCGGGAAACACGAACTCTCGAATCCCCATACCATTGTTTGCGAAGCAAAATAGTAACCTGGCACGTGGAAGTGGTCGGCCTGCTGCTCAAGCAAATGACGTAGCTCGTCCTGTTGCGGATGCATCCAAATTGCAGCACTGCTTTGCATCTTCTGTGATTCCTGAGTTGGAAAAGATCACTCCACAAACAAAAGAAGTCAAGGAAGTTGCTAGCAATGTTCGTCGAGCCACGCAGGCAGTCTCCGTTCCCAACAAGCCAGCTCCCGTATTTGCAGTGGCCAACCATGATGCGCAGCAACGACAACGAAACGAACAACATACCAGCACCCCACCATCGTATCTTGGTGATTGCAACCATGAACGTACAGCTTCAGATCCACTTATAGATGGAAATTCGGCCACACCAGTAGAACCCCTTCAAGCATCGCCTGTAGGACCTAGGAGCTATGCTGCAGTGCTTATGGGACGTTCCGCAAACCCTGTTCTTCGTGTCCCTGTTCAACAGCACGGGAAGATAAAGGTTTCGCCCTCGATGATATCCCAAGAGGCAGGGAAACCGGGCCCCAATGCGGAAGATCTACCATCAACATCTGAGACCTATGTTTCCCAACGCAAGGACGTTGAGAAAAGCGATGCACAACAAAAGCAGCCTCCAGCTACCATTAGGAGTTATGCCGCTGTGATAGCGGGGTTACCAAGCGAAGACCCTATTATGCAAGATTCTGCTATTATTTACAGTCGCCGTAAGTACAAAGCCTTTCGTGATAGTTACCCCACTACACTGCCTTGCCAGCAGTGAATCCCTTTTCTTATTATTTGGGGGGTTGCCCCAATTGACAAGACGCAGGCTCTAGCATATCGAAAGCAAACACCCGTACATTCGCTCAAGTGGCAGACTCGGCACTGAACGCTATCAACGGTAAGTCACAGGGCCTTCGCCGTTTATCTGTCTTTGTATTGCTGCTACGTGGTGCTAACGAACAGCACAGAAGCCCAGCAGTGTACTCCTGTTTCAAGTGGCTTGTTATGTCCAGAACAAATACGAAACGACTCAACTATCGTCAGCGGTGCATCTAGCCTTCGTGCTACTGCGCCCGAGTTTGTGCCTCCGCCCTCGGAGCTTTTGGAGACAGAGACTTCATTGCTACGAGAACTAACAGCCTCTCCGGTCGACTCCTGCCAGCCAGAGTCCCAGGAGCCGCAACTCACAGGTCTGGAGCCTACGCACTATGGTTTCCCGCATTACCATTTTTGGTACCGTGTTCCGATCGAATGCTCGATTTCCGATAGTAACAGCTACAACTACCAACCCAGCACTGCACCGTGGAAGAAATACAGACATAATGGTAGTAAAAGGGGGTCACGAGGTAGCAAGACTGTGGCTCGCACCAAATCTAAGAAAAGATCATTGATCCAGACGGAAGAGATCGTGGCAATGGACCAAATGGGGACTTGCATGGATGTTTCCATCACCAACCCCAGCGCTATTACCACAGAACCTATTGAAGGACCCGCGCTGAGAAGGATGACTCCGTTCACTGAGCAACTCAGAAAAGTTATGGGCCCTGATCCAGACGGTCCATCGAATAAAGAACCTACCCGTCAAATCGACTGGGCCAGCATAGTGAATGTTCCATCGCGGGATACTGGCACGCAATCGCACGGTAGTGTCAGCAGCAACTGTCTCACACTTCCTCAGCGAGGTAAATTTGGGAACAATGGCCGATCCAAGAAAGGATATTATGCTACGAATGGATTATACGATTCTAGGCCTGGGTTTCATGTTACGCGCAATTCCCGAGCTGCTCTCGCCGGAGTGCCACTGAACGAAACTGCACCATTCCCTGCGCCTGCCCCACCACCAGTTCCCCAAGGGAGCGGTCATTATTTTGAAGGTATCATGCAGAGGAATATGAATGGATGTGGTACTTTTCATATCCTGGAAGCTGGAGAAATGATTGGAGGAGCCTGCAATGATTGTGAGGCTGATCATTGAGACTCATTGGCAGCAGGAGCCTTGGAAAAGTGGCAATGCTTCATTGAATCGACTCCCATGCGATACTTTGCGTGAGCGCTGTATACACCGGAAGCAAGGCTCCACTGACCCACTGACCCGTGCGTGCTTGAAGAGAAAGGTGATCACCTACAACAACCGAGTTGGTGTGCGTTCCTTGGGGGCTCTGGTTTGCTATCGTTAGGAAGGAGATGATTGTGTCGAAATCTCTAGGTGAGAGATAGCCTTGGCCCCAGTACTCTTAGATCCCAATATTGTACATTATGGCTACTCATTCGTTCACTTGCTGACTCAATGACTTGACTTTCTTGTGCGCTTTCGTCTGTGAGAAGAGTGCCCAAACCGAGTGCATAGTGGAATTGCTGTGTTCGTCCAAATCTAGAAAATATGCCTTGTGACCAATGACTCTGGCTTTGAGGATAGGTATTGGCCACCCTCAAGCACCAGGTTGTTCATGTACTAGGGCAGGAGTCACCGCGATCGCCACTGTTCTCTACTGATCGCCCACTCGCCTCATGGCCCCCGAGCTAATAATCGACTATAGGCTCGGTACGAACAGAGGAGAACCTTCCAAATCTCTTTTTGCCGTGCTCCCCTCCTATTGTTCTATAAGGTTGGCTCTACCACTGCGAACAATGGAAGACGTAAGAGATGACCTAACAACTGGGAAATTGTATTTCAAAATCGAAGAGACGCTCACAGAGAACAACATCGCTTTTCATGTTTGTGGCACTTGTAGAAGGCGAGAATGCGCTGGGTGGATTTAACCAGGATCCAACGGCACGGCCAACTGCCGGTCAACAAGGGGATTAATGAAGCATGCCAACCACAGCACTCCAGTTCCACGCGCAAAATTCCACCAGCTTGATCCATGCACTACTAACTGCTACCGAGCACTTGGAGCCGCAAGTGATGGGTTACGTGAACCAGGGTATGCAATTGTTCGGTATTCCAACGTCACAAGTAGAGCAGGCGCCTGGGACAAAGCATGGAACAAGATATGGAACGGTGTCTTTACGTATTTACAATTAAAAAAGCCAAGGTACTATGTACAGAAACAATGTTCTTCTTGGGTATATTTGGAATAAAAGTTGGGGATCTCTGAGGAAAAACTGTGCATCGCACGTATGGGGGTTGTGCGCTCGCCTTTACCGAAGGTGCGGGAAGGATATTCGACATGATGCGGAAACGAAAAGAGAAACTAATGTTTTGTTTGCAACCTCCTCCCGAGGCCCGACAAATCCTTCAAAATCCTCATTCACTTCGTTTCGCTTTCGTTCGTTCAAAAGGCGGATGTAGGATCTTTGGTCCGCGCATGCACAACGTGTTGCGCTTAAGCGTAAATATAACAAAAGGGGCCTGCAAGGGTGTGGCTGGTCTCGCGGATGGAGACAGTGGGGACGCCCACGAAGCCAAGGTCGAAGGTATCATCGAGGGTGGCGTCCCTGGATGGTGGATCGTTATTTACGGTGATGGTGGCACCGATGGCGTACTGCCTGTTCTTGATGTCCTGATTTTGCCATGTCCACCACGTACGGTCTGTGATAGTAACGTTAGCTGATGGTAATTCGCCTGGTGCATCCGAGTTAAGGAGACAACGTACCAATCATAGCATGGTGCAAGAAGAAAGCGGGATCAGCAGGGCTAGCAAAAAGATCACCTCCTGGGTCACCACCGATGGTAAAGTGACCAGCGGTGTGTATACCGAGGAAACCGTTGGGGAAGTCGCCTTGGAGGTCGGTGGTGAATCGGTAGAAGTCCTTGCTGTTCTTGATCAGGCCGGAGACGTCGGAGTCCTTGGTCCAGCCCTGAGCGGCGGCCTTGGAGATGTCGCGGCGGAGACAGCGGGGGTTGTAGCCCAGACCGGAAAATTCTGGGTTTGGCTTCGCATCCGCGAGGACGGGAGCAACGGGCCCAAGGTTGACTTGCCAGCTGAAGGAGGATGTGAGCACTCGGAAGAGCGAATGGGGGAATTGAGGTTATCTAACGGCAAAACTTACTCTTTGAAAGGTCCGCTCTTCACGCAACCTCCACCATTACCTGGTGGTAGACTAACACCACACAGCGCAGGGAAGGGGATACATGTGTTGTTGCGTCCGGGTTGGTACTCGCCGTCCCCAGACATGCTGTAGGCACTGCCATCAAAGATGGGCGACTTGGCTGGGTCGTCGGCCCAACGTGGCCAGTTGTAGTATGGCTGATATCCCTTGTAGCCACACTCGTTGCGGAGTGCCTGCTCGTAAGCCCAGGTGAAATACCTGTGCCAGGCCAAGAAATTACCCTGTGATTGTCAATAAAGGCACTTAACGACGCAGAGAAAGTTCCCTGGAAGTACACACAGTTCCGTGGATGGACATAGTCTGGTTGATGTGGGTTGCTACGAAATCATCGTAACGGTTCTTCGCACCGGCGGCAAGTCCTGCTGGGGTCTTCGCTGGCTTCTTCGCAAGACATTGCACAGCATTGATGTAGTCTTTCTTCTCGGAGGGGAGGAGCAATGACCTGGAAAAAGTGTCAGTTGGTGTTGATTGACAGTGAACAAGGCTTTTCTTACCATTCTCTGCGAATGGCGACATTTCCAAGTGTGCACTTCTGCCTATCGGGGTACCCATTGAGAGCGACATGAAGTCCCAAGTTGAAGACTCCCTGGGCAGTCAATGCGTCCGATTCAAGGAAAAGATTGCCCAAGTTGCGCTTTTCGAGCTCGAGAGGAGCCGCTGTGGCGCCGCTGACGAAAGCAACCGCAGCCACTGTGGAGAACTTCATGGTGAAGGGTAGAATTGATGATCGAGGACGACGGAGGAAAACGACCGTCTACTGGGAATGGGGACCTTGTGTATATTAAAAGATTATGGCGTAAAACACGCGCGAATTAATTAAAATGAAACTCAAACTTATAAAACGAGGCGGCAACGGGATATTGGAATTGGGATTGGAATTAGTTGCGCAATGATGACACAGGCGGCCTTGTTGACGAGGAAGAACGAGGTATCGAGCTTGTCCTGCCGTCCGGCTAATTCGAGATGCATCGGTTTTTATATGAAATGTAACGCGATTCTACAGCCCACGGGCTACTATGTACAGGTATCTTTTTTTTGCATCACCACGTGCGGCGCACATGGGTAAAGGGGCCGAGAGGCGCCGCGCAGACGCCTCGCATGATCCAATAGTTCGGCACTTTCAAATTATACTGGGGTTGTACCGTGTGAAGGGGGTGATGGTGGGGAAAGGGACTTGGAAATAATACCTAGACGATGCAAAAAGGGCGCGGTGCCATAACAATGGCAGGCTATAACTAGATCACTCCGTTGTATAGCTACCTAGGTAGATACGGTCTACCCAGGCAGCATTGATATGTCCCTGGTCGAGTTCCCATTTTCGTAAAGACCGAGATGCTCACAGGCTGGACTAGCCTTCGTCTTCGTGCTTTGGTGCTCTCTCGTACACAAATTAATTAACAAGACAGGGGACGCTGCTGGAAGCGACTGCGCTGCCCCGGGAACCAGGCCGAGACGCGATCCGATCGGCGGGCGACTTTCCCAATAAGATCACAAGCGAAGCAACATGGGGACAGGGAGGACGAAATTGCAATGTTTTCAATGCTGTCTTTGCATATCAGTCGTTCTAGAAGAGAGATGGATTCATCCATGCATCCTCCGTACTGTGTAAGCTAGCAGGTCGGAAAAGAGAAGGCCTATCTTGGACGGGCCTCCCGTTCACACATCTGGCGGTTGATGCACTCGGCGCAATCGCTCCGAGAAAGCCTCTGAATAATTCCATTACTGTTTTCAGCAGTGCGTACACCACTACCTGGGAGGAACTAGCCAAATGTACAGAGGGTTGGCGCATCGGGCTGGCCACCTGCTGACTTCGCGCATCTTCTACACCTGAGGTATCTACTCCGTAGGTATTCAAGAGTGTACTCCGTACTCCGTGTGTAGCTAGTGAACAGTCTGAACTACTCGCGATAAAGCCTTGCGAAGGCACTCAAGTCCAGTCGATGGGCTGGTTGCGCGAAGGGTCGATTGTCCCCACTACTACTGCATACTGTATGTACATACGTACCATCTGATAGTTATGGGACCTGCCCTGCTGCGTGATTGATCTGGCTTGTTTAGTAGCGGATACTGGAAATACGCAATTTGCGTCTAGTATCCACTCCCTACTAGGCGGTAGATCCGGTAAGCACACACGCAACTCAAGCAGCGGACCTCCAGTAACAAAAGATGATATTACAGTATTGTTTCCATGTCAGAATCCTATGAAGGAAGCTCAAGCCCACCTCAAAAGAACAAATGTTCCAAAACTAAAATTTGACCATTCCGGGTGTCCAGCATGATGTGTTTGTTCTCCCACGTTGAAACATACAGCGATATGAACATACTCATTCCAATTATTATTGTACGCGGGGTTGACAGGATGCATGCATGCAAAAGCCGGCATATGGAGACAGGGGCGTTGTTGTTCCTTTGGAGATCCTCCCCAAGAGCCCGCGCCCAGTTGGGCGGAGTATATGGGAGTCAAACACATCCAAGAGGAGGGAATTCGCTATATATCTGTTCAATGGTGCCCGCTGCCAAACACAACCAGCAAGTACGAAACTCTACACAGTAGTACATACAAGTATTGTAGCAACTCCGTACACTGATTTGAGGGTGCGCGGATTAGATTGTCGAAGCCTAGGCATGGGCGCTGTTCTACTACCCGCGGGGCTCCGGGTTAAGCTATTAAAGTTGTACTTGCTACTGTGTAACGAGCTACAGGCTACAGCCTACTTTGTACAAGTAGCTAACGAAGGCAGATTGGCCTCGCGGTCCATTATTGCCGCACAACTAACAAGAAAGGCGGAAGAGAAGACAGCGAAGCTCCGCGGACCTTTGGTACTTGTGGAGCCGGACGCCACAACCGACCGTTTCCTTCAGCGAGATGTGGGCGACAATTGACTCTCTAACGAGGCTTTTTTTTCATATATGTAGAGCAACGACTGCCCTCTTCCTTTGATGAAATTTAGTACGATGTACGGAGTAGTAACAGTACCATCAATGCCAGGGGACAAAGTCTCTCGCAAGGTGACCATTCCGTCTACCTACTCGACACTACCTAGATAAGTGTGTTGGGTCAAATAGGAGAACATTCACATGCAGGAGGATGCCAGTACGGATGCAAGGACTAGAGATGGAAGCAGTAATGGGCCGCGGTCCAAGGATCAAAAAGTGAAGTGATCATGCAAGCTGGATAGATGCGAGAAGGATCAGGTACGGGACTCGGGTGAGAATGTCACAGGTACAGAGGACTAGTCTAAGTACAAGTACTGTTAGTGCTTCGCTTGTATGCACCAGTGAATGCTAATCCAGGCACGGTTTAGCCTTGTGGCTTTTTCCCAACTTCATCCGCTTCGTCTTCCGAGATCCCCTCCCAATCGCGTTCAACTTCAATCGCATTCACATTTCATTCATTCGTTCTAGGTGCTCCGTACGTATTCTCCCCACCCGTGTCTTAGTAGTTTTGGCTTATACCTGGCATTTTCCATCACATCGTATTATACTCACGACATCTTGATTCCTGAATAGGACCACAGCATCTTGTTCTGTCCTAGGTAGCTCCAACCGGATAATGGACAAATGGCAAAAGCAAAGAAATCCTAGAGCATTCAGGTAACTAATTATCGTACTACTCGACGTAGCCTCGTACTACGCAGGTACATAGTATTACGGGTGCTCCGTACTGTGCAAGTCCTCCCCGCCCACATGCCACATCTACACGGGATGGAGGGTAACACCACAGCCTAATCTCGCCTGTCCTGTAATCAAGCCATCTCCGCTTTTGATGCAGGGAGATCGCTCACTCACTAAAGTCTCTACGGAGTACATACACAGTACCTTGATACATCATACACTAAGCCCACTCGCTGTTTGCGTGTTCGTGCAACTCCTCGTCTAACTAGAACTTGCAGTGTTTCATTTCATGCCACCCACATGGTCCTCTACTCCACAATCGCAATCTCTAACTGTCGCCGTCAGTCGTGCTCATGACTTCCGACACTCCATTCTAGCCCAATCGTCGCCTGAATATCTTCTCAAGCTTGTTGATGGCCGGCTTAGAGCTTGCCCGAGGTGTAAAGACTGTTCACTCCTTATTCCTGTGCGCCATTGGCTTTCGGCTGGGGAAGTCCTCTCACCATCCGGAGGCTGAATGTCAAGCGGGTGTCCCGAACTCAAAACAAGGGCCATCACGCTGTGGCGTACATGCTGAACTTTAATTTTGGTTCCTTTGGCATCTTTTGCTGATAGTCACCTTCGCTTGACATGTTCGCGACAACCAATATAAGAGTGGGTTAGGCTGTAGAATCACTGTTCCTGCACGTTCCCCTCGTAACTACGCTGGCTTTGCCTAGAAGAGGAGGTAGGTGCAGTCGTACAGACCTACTAGGCATTGGGCCTGACTAGCACAAACATTTGTTCTTCGTAAATGGTGCTAAGCATCAAGCCTGGCAAGACCTAGACATACACCCTGCACATCTACTGCACGCCACTCGAGTTGAACCGATCATCTGTGGTTGCACTGTGGCCCACCTACCACAGACCTGCAACAGCATATGCATGTCTACAGTATTGGCCTTTGTTGTAACTGCCCTATTCGCAACGGTCGGCTCGTCTTCTAGCCAGACGTTCTACAGTTTTAGCTTTCCGACGTTGTACTCTTAAACCTGACGATCTTCCCGCGCATTGATCGGACCCTCTTGTTCGTGCTCTTTCATAAAGGACAAACCGGCACCCTAGGCAAGATCGCAGCCTTTCGGCCCTCTTTCATCGGTATACCTGCAGATCTTACCCTCCTTCGAAGCACGACGATCACCGTCAACATGCCTGCGTGGACAGAAGGCTTCGAGAAGCATATGAAGAGGCAAGGGCCTGCCCCTCCGCCCATGCCAACGCCTGAGGAGATTGCATTTACCAATGCCCCCGCCATTATCGCCCAAGTCACGCCCTTTTTCGCCGTCGCTGCCACAGTTGTTCTCCTACGATGCTACGTCCGCTTGTTTCATCTGAAGGTCTTTGGCATCGATGACTATGTCATGGTCTTCGCGATGGTACGTTTTCTGAGGTAGTTGCAAAAATTCGACTGACCCAACTAGTTGTTGGCGGCTGGAACATACGCTTGCTTCATCATTGAATGCCATTATGGACTCGGAAAGCACTTCATGGTCATGCTTCTCATGAATCCAGCGTCATATACCATGTTTGCCAAAGTACTTTACGTCCACTCCATCCTAGTCATGGTCGCGATATCGGCCGTCAAAGTCTCCATTGCGTTCTTCTTAGTACGACTATCGACTCGGGCCGGTCTTTACACTCGATTTATATATGGCGTGGTTGGATTCATCATACTCATGACTATAGCATGCATGATGACCCTTATTTTCCAATGCTTCCCTGTTGAAGCTGCTTGGGATTCGAGTTTACGACCGCCTCCCATGGGCACCGGTACGGCCAAGTGCTACAACATGACCATCTTCCGCAACTTAGGTCTTATGAACAGCTGTAAGTTCATTGTGTGATGGCGATATTGTCTGACGATTTCTGACACAGCCTCCAGCCTTTAACATTGTTACTGACGTGCTGTTTGCAACACTCCCAATTCCCCTCATCTGGCAACTTCAACTAAACAGACGAACAAAGATCTCACTTGTTGCAGTGTTGTCTCTTGGTTGGTTCGCATGTGCCGCTGGCATTATCAAAGCTGTGCAACAATGGCATGTCCTCGAAGATCCCGACTGGACGGTGAACGACTCTTTCAATATTTGGAACTTCATCGAGCTTACGATCGGTATCATTGCCGCATCTCTGCCGTCTCTCAAGCCATTGTTCAACTGGTTCCTCGACGGAGTGCGAGCCATCACTTCCGGTGGACGTTCTAAGGGCTCGGGCTACAAGATGTCAGGATATAAGGGAGCAAATTCACTCGGTTATCACAAGACAGAAGAGGTTTCCAATAAGAGCATTGCCTTGAACAGCATCACGACTAAAGGGGATACAACGCCAAAGAGTCCTTACAATGTCAGGATCACAACAAATGCAACGGGACTGGCAGATAAAGAGGCTTGGGATATGGTGCGCGCCAATTCGGGCAGTGACGAGTCGATTCTTCCTCTACAACACCCAGATGCTGGTGCACACGGCATCGTCATAACAAGAGACGTTCGGATTTCATGAACACATGTACTCATTTGCAACCTGTACCACATTCATCAAAAGGAAAATCGGTGTTTGGAGTTGCGTTAATGCTGGGTCTTGGTGTGCGATCAACCACATACTATTGTATTGCTGTCTCAATCACGGACCGGATACCCCTTCGCGTGCATATAAATTTTAGAACTTCATGATCCCTTCAACATTCAATCCAGTCCCGACCACCGTAGCAACTCTCTGATGATGATAAGCTAACTTCAGTAGCCGCTCGACTATAACCTCGAATTATATCACGCCACTACCATCTCTGCGGATGAATGGACAGACGTCCGATTTACGGGGATGATCCGAACACGAATTGCGCAAAAGTTGATCCTGCAGTCAAAGCTTTGCCCTTGCCGGGATGCACCATGTTCAACCCCTCTCCTTCTCGACGATAGTGCCAGCTCATTACGATGAGTACCCACACCTACAGCGTAGGGTACCTAGCGCACACACACATTCAAGCGTGCGGAATGCGATCTCAATCCAGGTCCTCGGCTCGACGTATTATGCGGTCGATTGATTTCGTCCCTGTAAGACTACTCGTCACCTGACAAGCTCCAAATCCAGCAATTGCTGCGACATCCAACAATGAAGGTAAAGAGTTAGAAAACACGATACCATCTGCTCACAAGAAATGTGCCCGGATCAAATAAGTTCCGTAATTGAAAGAAAATCCATGCAATAACCATCAGCACACATTGATTCCATTTGCAGCAAGCATGCATAGGTTCGTTTATCTCACCAACTTCGAAACTCATGGAATCCGGGGTGCAGGTCTGTCGTGCTACAAACGATTAGATTTGGCTATGCAGGAGACTTATGTCCATATCGCGTGAGGAAAACATCAGCAAAAGAATGTGAAACTATGCATGTTTCCCTGTTCAAAAGCACCTCCCGCCAATACCTTAGCTTTTTACGCAGCTTTATTGCCCAGTTGACAGAAGGTTGAATCGGAAGTCGGCCCGCTCTCACTCGAAGCCCTAGACCCACTTGCTATTATTACTCGGGACATTCCATCTTTGCCATCTTTCTCCGCGATACTTCATCAAATACTATACACGCCCCTAGATACAGCCGCTGCTGCATGGAGATGCGGGACGTTCAACGTGACTTAAGATAAATGTCTCTGCATATCCATACAAAACGACCCCTACCTGCAACAGAACTTGCCACTCCAATTTTCAGGTATCGAATAGCATCGCTGATCAAATCGCAATGTTGCGTTCCTTATAGGCTTTCCGTCTTGGAATAGCGGGATAGGGCAAACGGGTGGGCCCACAAATTGTTGGTTCTCCTTATTGTATTATTCCCACCAGCCTCTAGGATTACTACGGGTGTTCGCCACCGAAAAATCAACCGAGTCAGTCTGTGAAGGCCCTGATCTACTGGCCTCCCCAAATGTGGTTCCTGGCCCTTTCTGTGTAGATGGCTGTCGCGTCCACTTACACATCATATGTAAGTCCATGTCGATATCACTGTCACGAATATAGTTCTCCACACGTTCACTGGGACACGAGAATATCACCTCCTTTTCTCTCGTCATCTTCTGGCCTAATGGTCACCCCAAGCTCCCAAAGAGAACTGAAGGCCCCGAATCGATATTAATCCATGTCACATCTGCGCATATTCCCCCCGGCCCCTCCTTGTTCGCTCCCCTTCTTATCGAAGGTCCAAAGGGCGACTCTAGCCGAGTCCATCGTCTCACGTTTCTCCATGCTTGTAATAATCCTATGTAGTGTCGACTTCCTCCCGTGCGCCGTACTTTTACCAATCTCTGTTTGTGCCTAGCGTCGCCCGTTTGGCATCCCGTACACAGTAGATCCACTAGAGCCGAAAAAGATACGAATCCCTTATGTTTTGCTACCCAAATGGTAGTTGACTGGGAAATTCTTACGACCCCACGCAAACGTCTAGACTCTGCACTCTGGAAACACGGCTATCTGCATACTGTATACTTGTAGTTACGCTCGCATCTTCATCCCACTCAGATGATGCAGGGAAGCGCTTCGTGATCGAGGTTTTACCTCGAAGTCGCTCTGCCGCTGCAGCTAGCAACGATGGTTGGAACCCTACAGAGATGTTTGGGATATTATGTGATGTTGTTCTCACGATTGAATTAGCAATTCGTTCCGCTCTGCGATAACATATTTCATCGAGCTGGGTTGTCTTTGCTCTCTCAATTGGCACAGGGAGAGTCTCAACTATTCAGGGTGGTCGCCACTTTTCTCTCTAGCTATCGGGAACATCATCCTTGCTACTCTTTCGATAATCGTAAATATTGAATGACTACCAGTGTAGAGTGGGTCGCAGACTCGCGGTATCGTTATTACTGTGTATGTGCATTGTTAATCTTTCGCGCGAGTGGCAAGGAAGCCGCTAATACCACTGCATATCTCAGACACCCCAGAGCCTCCTACCTTCGTTACTTGGTGGTAGGGGCTACATCTAATAGCGTCATCTTTTTGTCAATCGTCTCTCTAGCGGAGTCAGTATCTTTGTTGAAGAGCTATACAGCACGTGCTCTCAAATTTATTTGCACTTGATAGCCTTTCACCACGATCCGGCCGCCCTTTGCATTATTGTCATTGTCACCATCACTGCAGGAGGCGCGTGGAGCGAAAACGTGGGTTGGGAAGTGTGAAGATCTCCCTTCAAAGATTGAAGCTCTGGACACTTGGATGAATCACACAGGAGTGCCACCCGGGCAATCCAATATTCTTGCCCACGAGCTCGGATGGGATAAACAGCCTACGAATGACTAGAAGTGGGTCACTGCGTGATGATAGCATGGTTCTCCTCGAAAGTATTATATAAAATCCGTTCATTTATGTATGACCGTTGTGCAGATGCTACGACGCGATATGTCACACTCTTTTTTGGCGTCAAGCATGTTACATGGAGGCAAACAGAGTATCACCGACCAGTGCTCTCTTCTGGTTCAGCCTTCACAAACGGTGGGACTGGTGTCGAATTGACATATGTCAAAATAGCCATCAATTCACTGGTAGTGGCTCGTTTCTGATGACACTGTTGGTAATATCGGGCACTTGACAATCTCAGTTGAGCGTAAGACCTACGATCAATTTGAGTCGGCATCCATTATCATGGTGTGTACTTCAGAGTGCTTCAGAGCTTCGCTAGCCTTTTGGACGTTTCACTGTTTCACATCATGTTCCATCGCTGGCTTGAACCCAGGATTTTCCAGACGAGTGGTTGGTAACACCAAGAAGTCAGGTTACGCCCAAACTATAATCCTGGATAGCTGTATGTAGTCCCGACGAAGGTTGTAGATTTACAGAAAGTCCAAGTTCCTGGATCTGTGCTTAAATTTGAACAGACTTATCACTGTGTACTATGTAGTTGGGGCCAACGGTAGTAGATATGCTGCGCCTTCACTAAGGACTACGGGAAGATCGATGTTGAGCAAGACGTAAGGAATCTCAATGCATTCAATTAGTGTGTGTTAGGTACGATATCAGAGTATTGAATGGAACGTCTATGAGCTGGATATTTTATCCAACGCTTGGGAGCATTCTGAATAAAATTCCATGGAAAGAAAATATATATTTTTATCGTAAGTCTTAGTACTGGGAAAATTCATTCATAAACCTTATTGCTGCGAATTGTTTTGAAACTGAGGTTGTGTTGTTTTTCTGAATTTTTGTCTTCAATTTTTCAAAGTAATTAGGACTACTTTTTGCTAACAATGGGTACAGCTGTCAACAGCGGAGTCCTCATTTCCCACCGAATTGATATGATGGTTAATTGGAGCAGAAGAGGTACGTCTAACTTTTCTTTCATTTTGGTTAATCTGTTGAATTTACGTGACAAGTGCAGCTAGAGACTAGGCAACACGAGTGACTATTGAAATTGCAAATAATTGGGAAGACTATTTGTGCGGAATGATATCTATAGAGTCAGGTTTCAGTACCTTATGTATTATGCTGATGATATTTGTTGACCAACTGCGGCTGATTTAGAGAAGCTACTGTAGGCAGCCAGGCGCGTACCATTTGTTTTATTCTATCAACAGAAGAGGATCTTGAAGACAGCCGACCCGTTCAGTTACGACAATTTGTGCCCAGTCCGCAAATTTAGATGCGCAGCGATTGCAGAGTTCCTTGCATCTTTCTCTTCATCCTCCTCGAAAACGACGAGAACTGACGGCAAGATGCTCAGTTGGGCACGTTGGGCAGATTGACCATACACTGACGGCTTGACAATGACTTCAAAATGCGACTCTACTACTCCTTATTCCGTTAGCGAATTTCTGCATCATCAAAGCCAAGTTCGGCTTGGGTAGCCGTGCAATTGTCTTCATTAGGGATGCTATGCGCTTTTTCTGCCGAGCTACATCATCTCGATGCAAGAATAGCAAGTGTTATCGAAACATGGAAATCTTCTATCTGGAGCTGAAAATAACACGAAGCGATAGAATCGGATAGCTTGTCGTGTATTCGGCCGTGGAGTCATCGATCTCGTGGAGTTGAAGATGACGTTCCAGTTCGGCTCGCAATCTGGTTTGGCATGGCGGTCCGGGAGCCGGCCCCAAAGAAGTTCTCATTGCCTCGTGACGCCAAGCTTGTTAATATCCATATGTACTCCGTACATACATGTACTTTCTTGTAGACCTCGAGATGTCCGATCGGTGACAATTTAGGGTTCTTTTTGTTGCCGTGATGAATGCGCAATGCTAAGGGTAGGACTAGGAACCTGGGGTGAGACGGCCAGAGACTGGTACGAATTCATCTAGAGCCTCAGAATGGACGTCTTGGTGCGCCTGATTCCTCTTTGGGGACGGTGCGTTGGGCTCCGTGGGCTGCCATGGACTGGAGTCTAGATACCCTATAGATTGCGACAGATGACCGGCGATAAGATGATTCGGCTCCCGCAATTTGGGAGTAAATAGATGGACACAAGAACCAGAGTGCTGGCAATCGTCTGGATGGGAGGTAATCAGGCGTGGGGTGCGAATATGGGAGCGACTCCCCGGGTGACACTAGACTCGGTTGGTCGAGTCGCGACGCGAATGGAAATCTTGAAGCATGTCTCCACGTTGGAGCGTTCATGTATTTGT
Source organism: Aaosphaeria arxii CBS 175.79 (assembly GCF_010015735.1). NCBI lineage: Eukaryota > Fungi > Ascomycota > Dothideomycetes > Pleosporales > Aaosphaeria > Aaosphaeria arxii. The sequence goes on from NW_022983484.1 coordinate 1,179,187, forward strand.
GAGGTGAATTCAGTAGTCCTGCTTTTTTTTCGAGGGTTGTGATTAAAGAGTTGTAAAATTTCGCCTTCGTGCGGAAACATTCCTCTCATATATGGTGGCCGTGGGCAACTGACTTATGTTGCTTACAGAGCCTTTGTTGAAGGTTCGATCTAGACTTTGCTTACGTTTGTTCTCCAGGTAATATGGGATAAATTCACGGGGAAATTCTCTGTCCAATCACACAGGAGCTTCGAGAAGGGCCTCCACGGCAAGTGTTCCCCCAGGACTCGGGGTATCCACCACCAAAGGCAATGCTTCTGTGAGTATTATGAGCTGTACCAGAATCAACCTTCATAGGTACAAGACGCTGTCAGATACTGCTGTATCAAGATCCCGGCACGCTTGCGGATGGATAGCTGTGATTGCAAGTACGATAGTTGCTCCGGAGTCCGTATTGCACTCGAATAGACAACGATGTGCATTGGAGGTTCCTTACTTTGACTACGCATTACTCATCTTATTGAATGGTCGAACAGCAACATGTACTGTACCTTGGCTCAGGTCAGGGTCAATTGAGTCCAGACTCCAGAGCTCTGTTCGTAAACTTCATGGAGTCCGGATGCGCTGTGTATCTTCCAACACACGCAGATCTATTCCTTCTAGAACACAATCGAAAGTCAATTTTTAATGTGCACCCTGGTAATAAATTGTCACAGGAACGAAGAGTTTCGGTTGAATGATGTTGAAGGGCTGAAATTTCCGCGACCCGCCCCTACCGACGAAACACCACAACTGTGCTGTCTGTCGTCATGGTGCATTGCAGAGAGTATCTCTTGCATTTGCGGATCCACCCGCCCGAAAAAAGAAATGGACGAGCCTCCGAATGTCGCAGTGAGTTGCGCACAACACCTTCTCTTATCTGCACTGGGCTAATACCACGCGCGCGGAGGAGAAAGCGCCGGCCATCTGGGGTAAGTACCAGAATCCCTCCGGAGCAGTGGTCCGGGGCCATGAGACTACCAACCTTTAGCATCGCGTTACTAACGACTGGGATATACTGTCAAACATCAGCCTCAGGTACTATGAGCTCGCGTCTCAGATTTTCGCCAGCTTGTCTGCCTGTCTGTTGTTAAGTAAGTCCATCGGGCTAGTCGCAGTGCGCGGTTCTGAAATAAACTGGGACGATCTCATACAGATTAATACTTAGAAAGGCTTTCAAGTCGGCTGAAGTGTGGTAGTGCGGAGCCGACATGATGCGCTGTTGTCTGCCGGCATGGTAATGGAAGCCATTGATTGCATATTGAAACAGTCGTTCCACAGCTTGGACGTCGTGATTACAAGCTTAATTTTAGGGTCTTGGCTGGGGATCGACATTCACCCCAAGCCCGTCCCGCCAAAGCTACACGGTACTGTGTTGCTTTGTCGTCCAAAGTAGTCAGTCATCAGCGGAACAAACTAGCTGCTCGACAGTGAGTTTTGAGATCTTTTTTCTCTCGCTTTTACTCTCGAGAAAAGATCTGAACGTGGCCAGGCCGTATGTGTCAAGATAAGTTCAACTCGACGCCGATTTGGAGAGTCTGGAGCCAGGCAAGTATCTCTCTTCCCCATACTCACTTTACCCAAATTAACCCCGGATTTTTGCTACCGAATTTCTGCAAAGTGACATAGACGCAGTGCCATGAATTGATCGAAAGCCGAGTAATCACCGTTATGTTTTCGGACGACGGGATCCAGAGCCGCAATGTTCTTGGAGCCAACCCCTAGGCAAGGCAGCGAAGACTGACAAGCCTTCCATCGACCGGGCGGTGGGAATCGAGTTGGAAACGCCCGAGAGAATCACTGCAAGTTACCGTTTGCATCGCACACCAAGCTTCTGCAGTTTCTGCGGGTTCTGTAAATGAACGTTTCGATAGCCTCTCTTCGGTACCAGACTCCGATTTCAGGTCGGGAGTGGGGCCATGTGCTGTACCAGCACCCACATATAATAGCAATGAGGCTGTGACCTGGCCGATACGATCTCTATCAATATCGTCGCCCATATTACTTTGGTGAATTAGATGGAAGAATTGCTCTCACAGGAAGGTCAGCACAGACGGCACTTACACTCGTGCCACCCGGCCATCCATACTTGCCTTGATATCTCGTTTGGTGCACTACGGCAACTCTGGCTAGCCCATTCTACAGAGTCTTTGCGAGAATGGGACCTCATACATGCTATCTGGATTGCCAGAGAGCCCGAGGTGTGGGGCTGGGTACCCAGGGCTTTGTTAAAACTCGCCTTATGGTAGCTCGCAGGTGACTCTGGTATATCTCAAGTCACCCCTGCTGTACCATTTCTCAGCAACTGTGCCTCGAAGCCTCGAAGAGCTTGCTCGCACTATGGTCTCCTCACCACCAAGTCAGCTGGCCTGTGGCAGCAGTTCGGACTCACTGAGCGATGCAGAGAAAGGCATGTACGACAGCTCGCTGGAGCTGATGGCACCTCCGCCTTTTGCCTACGTTGCACATAAAAGGGATTTGCATATCACTACTGAGCTCGCTCCTGTTTCACCGGTTCATGAAGGCATTACACCGTTCTCCAGTGTGCCACAACTGTCACTCTCTTTGCCCGCGGCGTCTCGAACTAAGATAGCTGTGGATGCCGACAAGCTCGAGGCTGTCGTCAAGAAGCCGCCCCCACCTAAGGCGAAGGTTAGTCGGTGGATTCTGGCCGATTTGTGGTTCAATACGTACCGGAAGTTCTTCACGTTTGTGACTCTATTCAATTTGACTGGAATCATCTTAGCTGCGCTTGGACGGTTCCCTTACGCCGAGAATCACCTAGGCGCGATTGTTCTGGGGAACCTGTTGACAGCGATCCTATTCCGGAACGAGTTATGGATGCGATTTCTTTATATTGTTGCGATATACGGTCTACGAAGTGTACGTATGCCTTCAACAACAATTGAAATGATTGCTGACGAAGGTCATACCAGTGGGCACCTAAGCGGATCAAGTATGCAGCTACATCTGTTCTGCAGCATGTGGGAGGCATCCATTCGGGTTGTGCATTGTCTGGTGCTGGGTATGTTGACTCACGTGCAATGGAAAGGAGGCGAGGCTGACATTCAACAAGCTGGCTTATCTACAAGATAGTCGACATTATCAGATACCGAGCCGTTCAGCACAAGGCCGTGATAGTCAGTGGCATCATCACCAATGTTCTTATCATTGTGTCTGTTTTGAGTGCATTTCCTTGGGTCCGAAAGTCAGTGACAACCTCGCACCCCTCTCTAGCCTCGAGTTAACGCATCTTCTCCAGTACTTATCATAATGTCTTTGAAAAACACCACCGGTTCATTGGATGGCTTGGCCTTGCCGTACGTATCCAACCTGTATCTCTTGACGAGGACGGCTGTTGACTGATCGCAGACTACGTGGATGTTTGTGGTCATGGGTAATGCCTATGACATCAAGGTCGGGGAATGGAGAGCCGATGCGCACACACTGCTCAGTGCCCAGGAGTTCTGGTTCGCCGTCTTCATGACTGTATTGTAAGTGGATCGTGCTCAAGCACTCACTAGTCCCATCGCTCACCAGTCTTGCAGCGTGCTCATCCCATGGGTCACCCTTCGAGAAGTCCCGGTGGAGGTGGAGATTCCATCACCCAAAGTCGCCGTCATCCGCTTCCAGCGCGGAATGCAACAAGGTCTCCTAGGAAGAATTAGCCGTACCTCCATCATGGAGTATCACGCCTTCGGCATCATCAGCGAAGGACGCAAGGCGACCCATCACTACATGATCTGTGGTGTGCAAGGCGACTTCACCAAGGACCTCGTCGCCAACCCGCCCAAAACACTTTGGACCAGAGAACTCAAGTTTGGTAAGAAGAAAAAAGCTCAAATTCCCTCCATCATCCCTCCTGCAGCTATTCATCAGTGCTGACCATGGGGTATGGTACAGCTGGCGTAGGGCACGCATCCGCCATGTTCAAACGCGGCATCCGCGTCTGCACGGGCACGGGCATCGGAGCAGCGCTGTCGACATGCATCCAATCGCGTGATTGGTTCCTCATCTGGATCGGGTCGGACCAAGAGCGAACCTTCGGTCCTACCATCACGGGCTTGATAAAAGCACACATCGAGCCTGAGAGGATGATACTGTGGGATTCGAAGAAGCGCGGGGGCCGACCAGATACGATGCAGTTGCTGAAAGATACATGGACGCGGTTCGGGGCCGAGGTCATCTTCATCACTTCGAATATGCAGGGGAACGATGAGATGATGCAGGGCTGCCGGGCCGCTGGAATGCATGCGTTTGGGACGTTGTGGGATTTTTGAAGAGAGGCCAAGAACACGGAGAGAGACAAAGAAAAAGAGGCGAGAGGCAGAGATATAGAGGGAGAAACTAAGAGGTTCACAACCGGCATATTTAACTTTCCCTACCTTATTATATTAAACTCTACGACATTGTCAGCATTTGTTTTGGATAGCATTTCGGATAGATCTAGGAGGAAAACTCTTTATTTGCTAGATGGGTTCTGAGGGTTGAATAGGGGCGATGGAACGACTTGAACAATAATATATCATCACTCGTGCAGTAATTAAATGTACTTGTCTCTAGCTGAAAATGTAGCACAACGGCGCGTCCCTTCAGACTTGAGTGAATGTATCGGCACGTAGGTACAGCCTTAGGCACATATACTTCCGAATAACGAACCAATCATGTGTGATCATGGAAAGAAAACTTAAATTACGGAGAGATGGGACTAATGCGGAAGGTTTAAGCGCAAATATTACCCAGGTAGTTACACGTTGTGACTGTCGGGAATAAAAGCTAGCACTCCAGCCTATGAGTGAGTATATGAACCTACAAGTAGTAAGTCACCTATGCACTGGGAGAAACAAGAATGGGTGGCAGAGACGGACTTTTGCTATTACCTACCACTTTACTCTGTATCAAGTTGAGTTTTGTTTGATTGGACCATTCACTATGAACATTGCGGAGTATATCGGTGGGCTACGGAGGGTTTCGTGCAATACTACTTCGTTCTCGTAAGGACATGTATATTACCTCGCACCGGTAGATTGCAATAGGCATTGGGTCAAGTACAAGTACTTGTAGTTTGTAGTTATACATACGGATACTTCTACTGGACTTAACCTAGATGCTACTCATGGACCATCAGGTGCCACAACCGGTTTAGTGTCATGGTTTCCCCCCCGTGGCCCCTCACCCAACGCCCCCTTGTTGCTAAGAATAGCCCAGTGTGCCAGTTTTCCTTAGTCTAGTTGTAGCGCAACAGACCGACGGCTGTCTACGGACATTCCTGTTGATTGGCAACGAAGTGGATCGAGGGTAACTATGTATTAGGAATTAGCGTTTCATGGAGTGGAAAGGGGGGAGGGTTGTAGGATGTTGGATCGGAGAATGGATAACGATGATGATGATGGTAATGATATATGTACATACACCCATACTGTACTTTCAAGATAGATATGATGTACGAGTATACCTAATGCGTTGCGTAGGAACTACGTGCGAGGATAATAGTAGCTTGGGTGTTATACTTATGACGCCTAGGGTTGTAAACCTGCTGGCACCAGTAGACAGTAAACTGCACAGTACTCTCGGTACCCATGAGGTAGTTTAGGGTCATCGGCCATTCCGTCCGTAATTACTTCGCACTGCAGGTTCGACAGATGATAACGACGACGAGAAATTACGAGGATAATTGCTATCACCTTGGAGGATGACTGCGATGCGAGTGCATGTATGTATACAGTACGTCGGTAGGCACCTAGAAACCCACTGTTGGAAATGGAGAGTAACTTTCCCACGCCATGTGGAGCAAAGAATTCGCTTTCTAGCCCCGCAGCGGTGATCGTTTTATTTCTACTACTCCGTACTTATGAAGAAGTAGCAACTAGTAGTAGTGACCGTAGTATAGAGGTAGAGACAGAAAAGAACAGCGATAGAGCATGAGGTAAGTGATCGTCTTCTATTTACTTACCTAGGTATCATGGTATCTACCCGTCCTACCCTAGGTACCTAGGTAGATATTCCAGCAACCACACTAAGTGGTAAGTACCTGGGTACCTACCTCGTAGGTAACTGATCCTCAACGGTCAACCCCATCTTTTCGTCCCATCCATACTGCATCTGTGTCGCTTGTCTTTCTCTTTCTTGTAAGTAGATAAGCAACTAGGTAGATAGAAATATATGAATTCCTTGTAGTCGACTGAACTTATTGTACTACAGTGTAGCTCGATGGGTGCTGAGGTATTGTAGCTACAGTACTACAAGTAACTATCTGTTACCTAAGGTACCTAGTACTTCCTAGGGTGAAGACCAAAACGAGCCCGCCCGCACCCACATGCGACCTGGGGCACTGCCTCACCACCCTCACCATCCTCACCACCACAATAATCCATCCATCCATCCCTCTTACAAGTTACACCTCACTCCTCACTCCTCATATCGCACACCTCACATCCTTCCTCATACCTCACGCCTCAACCTCCACTCGTTCCCGGTCCCGTTCCCGACCACACTACTGCACTCTGCTCACTGCACTCCGCGCATTACGCTCTGCGCTTTGCGCTCCGGATCTCACACCCACACCCACACCCGTGTCGCTCGCTTTTCTTCTCGATTCGTACTCTTCTTACGCTCGCTGCATCTGCTCGTTTACCTCGCCTTTTTTCGGTTTCTTTCTAATAACTACATTCTTTATTGATCCTACCCATAGCGTGCGCCCGTCGTCCTCTTCGTACTTTTGCCTCTCTCGTCCCATAGCCTCTTGGACGTAATCTATCCCCGACTGTTTCTGCTCGCTCTTGACAACTCTCTCCGCATCCTATCCCTGTGGGCTGTGCTGCCTGTCCTCACCTAAGGTTCACCACTCCGCCTGCACGACAACCTACTTCCTCCGCGCACAACGTCAACGAAGGAGCCGCATCCTCCTATACTGCCGCGTACGATCAACAAGGAATTCGTCACTTCAAGAAAGGGCCGAGTGGCCTGGACGTGTAAACAAGCATCGTATGCATTGAAATATACTTATGGTCGATACGATCGAGCTCCCTGCCTCGGCCAGAATTTCTTGCGACCCTACCACGTCACAACGATGCAGCCATGAAGACGGAGTTGAACACGAACGCAAATTCGAACCTGAACTCGAAATCGATATAGACATGATGGCAATCTCACCAGCCTGTACTGGCTCCCTTCGGCCAACGTCATATGGCACTCGCCAACCTCCAATACCTTCCCTCCAACCCTCGAGATCCCCGCCCCAACCCCGACGAAGACCTCGATCCATATCGCTCTCGTTCGGCACATTTGACACCTTCTTCCTTCTCGTCCTTTGCCTCATCCTCTCATCCCTACCTCTCTCGAGCGCCGCATTCATCAACTTCGACAACTGCTTGGACCGTGGCTATCGATCAGCAAGAGATCCGGTGCGATTGCAATTTGTGCCACTGCACCTCTCCGCCTCGTTCAACACGACATCTCAGAGTCACAGGCTCAACATTACGGTATACGGCAATGTGACGGGTCAATCTGTTGAGGGCGAGTACCCCCCACCCAACGACGAGCTCTGGTCCGACCCTAAGAAGCCATTCGGAAAGATCACCAACGTGGGGAAGGACAATTTGCTTACAACACTCTTCACCAACTACAAGGTTTTGACATTCACGGCACACGATGAGCCAGGTGTCCCCTTCTGTGATGCCACTGTGAATACGTCCTGTCCAATCGGGCCCGCTTTCTGGAAGAATGCCAGCGACCCTGCGGACCTTCCTGCTTTTACCGTCGGCCACGATTTCTTCAGTACGTACTCCTTCGGAACCCTTGTGTCTACCATGCGTGTAGTCTCTGGTGATACACCCCCAATAACCCTGGCATGTGTTTCTGCCAGCATCACGCCGGACCTGGGTACCAAGATCAAAGATATGCTCGCCTACTTACCCGCAGCCATACTTGCCATGGTCGCCATCGCCACAGTCTTTGCGGCTACTTGTAGTCCATGGGGCTCATCTGATATCTTCCGCTGGTCCAGTAACTACGGCAGAGACGAGGATCTGTTGCGTCTGGTGACTCCTGGCTTCGGCGATTGTCTCCAATATATCCAGTTTATCGTATTAGCAGGCAGCCTTAACCTGCAATATCCTGGATTCTTCCAGCCGGTCGTCAGCCAGGCGAGCTGGTCAGTTCTCCTCTTTAACGAGAGTCTTGTCAGCCAAGACCGCGGACACCCCAGTCTGGTGGACGGTATCTACTTTGCCAACGGAACGTACGGTATCTCTCGACTCCGTCAATATGTCGGAATGGCCAGGGATCAGGACATTTGGGCCGGAATGGCGGTTTGGCTGCTTGGAATCATCGCCGCCGTCACCATACTTACCCAGTTGGGTTTCCTCGGCCGCTGGATCCATCGCGCAGTAACCAAGACGGAAGGCGGTGATCTTCGCGGAAAGAATTGGCCTTTCACTGCGGGAAATATCATTCGCATCGTCTTCAACTTCTTCATGTTGCCCATCATCTCTCTATCTTTATTCCAACTGGTCGTTGCCGCTCGATCGCCTGGTTCGGTCGTGGCAACGTCTGTCGTTTTGCTCATCGGCGTTATGGGATTTGCAGCCTGGATCTTCTGGTTTATTTTCACCACACGGCCGCGTGCACATTTGTTCGACGATCTTCCCACGGTCCTCACGTACGGTCCACTCTACAATACATATTCTGACGATGCCGCCCCTTTTGCTTTCATTCCCGTTCTGCTGACGGTCATGCGCGGCATTGCCATCGGAGCCATACAGCCATCTGGAATCGCTCAGATCATAGTACTCGCCATCTGCGAAGTAATATTAATCCTCACCCTGCACGCCTTCCGTCCGTTCCAATCCAACACTTCTATGAATGCCTACCACACTTTCTTTTCTGCCATCCGACTTACCTGCACGCTCCTCATGATATCATTTGTACCTTCCTTGGGCGTATCGGAGGACTCTAAGGGGTGGATAGGGTACGCCGTACTCTTGCTCCATGCCATCGTCCTACTTTTTGGATTTTTCCTCAATTCGCTACAAACCATCGTTGAGGTCGCAGCTCGTCTTGCAGGCGCTGGCCAAGATCAGAGAGGTGGTCTTACCAAAGTTTTCGGTAAGCGCCAGCTCTCGAGGCGCAATCGGAACCGTAAACGCAACACGCGGAGCAGTCTCGCATCGGATGCAGCAATGCTTTCAGGCGACGGCGACAAACAATCTATCCAATTGATGAATGGACGCGCTCGAAGTCTCTCCGGTAGTTCTGGTGTACTTCTCAATCAGGGATATGGAGGCAGTCAGCGTGCTAGTATGGGTTTCGAGAATTTCACCCAGGGTGGTGACCCCAGCAATCATGGTGGAACCAGCCCAGGAACACCAGCAACGAATGCCTCGCCCTTCAACTTTCTCGGAGGCTCATCGGGACAGAGCTCCAGGCGGCCGACCCTTGGTGGGGCTCTGGATGGACAGGATTATTACCGACCTCCACGACCCCGTAAAGCGACCATGGATTCTATGACACCCGGTGCGAAGGGTCGAACTCCCAGCGCTGATTTGGATAACGCACCTTATGCAGATACCATTGATCACGCGGAGGCTGGCGATGTAGGTGAGGGCCCTTCCTCGTGGTCCCCCAATCGCAGCTCCATCACGCCAGCATACCTCCGCATGCACCGCGACGACTCCGACCCAGCCATCGCAGAACATCCCAAGAACACCGACTATTCCGTCCGAGAATCAGACTTTTATTATGGATTACGGGGACCTGCATTATCCGCACAGCCCACACGCAAGCTCAAAACAGGCCCAGCAGATCCTATGGGTCCCGTTTCATCAGCGACTGGTTGGTTCAAAAGCTTGGGGCTCTTCAGTGGAGGGAAGAAGAAGGAGCAAGGCAAGGGGTTCGAAGTCGTCAGGAGTACAAGGATGCCGCCACAGATGATGCCACTGGAGGAAGATGATGAGAATCCACCGGAAGAGCAAGAGCCCTACAAAGATAGCCCTGACACTCCACCACGAATCAAGTCTTCGAAACATGGCAGTCCTGCCCCGATGGCAGCGTCAGGAGCTGTGCGAAACTCCATAGGGAGTGTCAGCGATACCGATAGCGATGACTCCGATTCAGATAAGAGCAGCAGCGCTGGGGGCCACCATTCACGGGGGGAGCGAGTGTCAGCCTATGCTCCGGCACTTGGCCCCATCGATACAGGTGGAGGCATCGAGCTTCCGAGTCGTATAGGTTCTAGGGCATCCCGAAAGCCTGGTTCTCAGCCTCCCAGCCGTGCCCCTACCATTCCTCGCAAATCTTCCAAACGTCCAAAGTCAACAGATCTGAGCGCCATACAGAGAAGCCCGCGACTACCAACGGTGCCCGCATCACAGTCCGGTACGCCTAGTCTAGCATCTACTCCACACTTCCCACGGAATGTTACCATGCCACCCGCAAATCAACATCTACACCCAAATCCGAATCAAGAGATGCCAATCCGTCTTCCTTTCAATTCGACTGAGCCTTCGCCCTCCCCCGAGCGCTCTCCAGCCCATTCCAATGCCTCGTCGCTATACCGACCAGACAACGCCAGCGATTTGAACCAACTAGGCCCCACTGAAGATTTGGTACCCCCGCAAATGATACAAGCTGGCAACCAGGCACCTTTGGCTACGGGCTACGTACATCATCATGTGGCCAGGGATAGTATACACAACGTACATGATGGAGACGATATGGAAAGGAGTGCAGAGTTTGGTAACGTGGAGAGGGAGAGGAGTGGCAGGAGCGGTCGCAGTGGATGGAGTGGGAGATCTACTGGATCATAAAAAAAGAATGACAGCAACAAAGCACCGACATCACTGCTATTATCACTATACATTTGATCTTTATTTAGCGGCGTCGAATATTTCGGCCGGAGTTTGGGATCTAGGAAAAGGGGGAAGGGCCCCCAGGAACATCGGGTTCATAAGAAGAAAATGAGGAGGTAATGAAGGAAGAGGAAGATGAATGACACATCATTCCCGCGTCCGCAAATCACACACAGAGCCTCATAAACAAAGCAGGAATGTCTTGGTTATTGGGTCCACAATATCGACAGGACTTGTCTTTGTCTTCATCATTGCGCCTTTTTATCATCTTTTACTTTTATCATGGTTCAAACATATATCCTGTAGATGTGTCTATTCTATTCTTGCATTTGGGTTTATGGGGAAGCGGAGTCCAAAAAAGGAAACAATTGAACTTGCTATTTATCCATGCATTTATCTGTTCAGTGTCGTTCAAGGTATGCTTTTCCCCTTCTGTTCTTTTCTTCTTCTTCGTTCTTCATCCTCGCAAGCGTCCTGAGCGTTCCAAGGTTGGCGTGCGTTGGACTTTCGTCCTCTATGTGTTTTTTTCTTGGTGATATACTTACAGCTTTGGCTGATGCTGGAGGAAAGCTATGATAATGAAGTAGGTACCTACCGAAGTAATTTAAACATATTGTTGATTTGCTAGTCATGATGAAGATTGGCTTCATTTTCTCTAAGGCTCATGATAGTAACGATGACAAATAATAATGATGATCAATGATGCCATAGAGAATGGCAGTGATTGATATACTCTATACACGGTGCAACTGTCAGAACGTGAGTTGCCTGGTTGGTGGATGGGACGAGAGTCACGTGAAACGTGATTAGGTCGGACTAGAGTGAAGTGATACGAGGTATATGGTCTGTGCGTGTTGATACCGCCTCGGGATCTAACCGAAAAGAGCTAGTCCCTCCATCGTTGACGACCGACGAGCGACGACCTGACCTCATCCTGTTATCCCTCCCTCTCTCTATGATAACCTACCTAGGGAGAGCTAGGTACACTTTCACCTTCCAGCTTCTCCTATATCGTACGACACTATAAAATACTATTATTGTAGTATACTGTACTCGAGTATACATAACGAACCTGCCTACTCCCACGTATTTCTCACGACTACTCCCGACCGTCGTAGAAGGACTGACCCAGACCGTCTTAGTAGCCTTCTGGAACCTTCAGTTTTCCCCGATATATCATACCGTATCCGACTTTTGGATCCGCCAGTATTATTTGAGAAGAATCCCTGGTTCCGTGGTGTCTCTCGGCTTCGAATCCTTCTTCATACCATCCCACCGACTCCTCCGATACACCTCGTACGGTGTTCTGCCCTCGTCTTGACCGTCGATTAAGCCCCTCACCCACGAACATTCGTGCGTCTATAGAATTCAGTAATGAGAATATGAGCTCTCATCCACACTCGCTACACCAGCAACGTAGCTGGTCCAGTAACTCATCCGGTGGAAGGGGCGACGACAACAGAACCTTGTTAACCTCAAAGGCCCTGCCGCCACCTCCGCCGGACGATGAGGATGGGGAGGCCTCAAGCCCTTTCCCTACTTTGCATAGAGGTAGCGGGTCGAATCGGAGCAGCCTCCCCCATAACAACCACGGTGTAGTCGCCTCACATTTCCTAGCACAACATGCGGACACGCACGGCGGACAGACGTGGGTGGACTTCTTAAGGGAGAGCGGGCCTGATGCGAACGAAGGGCTTGGAGTAGGGCACAACACAACGCAACGGAGTGAATGGCCTGGACAGACCACCTCAGCATCATCGTCGAGATTAGCACTTCCCACCAGATTGCCACGAGCGAGCTCAACGTCTTCGGCCAACAGCGTGGAGCGGAAGAGACGGTTGACCGCGCCTGAAAGTCCAGGTAGACAAACCTCTGGGAGACGAACACGAGCAAGTTTTGGAGACGCCACAGGCGGGACTCAATCCGACCCCATCGGCCCGGGAAATGTGCCCCCTACGCGAAATAGACTTCCTCGCCCACCTCTCAACACACACTCTCCGCACCCTCCGAGAACGAGCAGTGTCGGTGGCGGAAGAAGGCAGAGCAACATGAGTGATATTGCTCTGCCGCCCTGGCAAGCGGATCACGAGGTTAACCTCTGTCCAGTGTGTGGAAATCAGTTTACGTTTTGGTATAGGAAGCACCACTGCAGGAAGTGCGGTCGAGTGGTCTGTGCTAACTGCTCACCACATCGGATTACCATTCCTCGCCAATTCATCGTCCACCCGCCATCGGAATCGTTCGCCGGATCGAATATGGTTGATCTCACAGGAAGTGACGATGACAATCAAATGTCTGCATTTGGCCCATTCCGGAATCCTGCATTAGGGGGCGGGGATATTGTTCGCGTGTGCAATCCTTGTGTGCCCGATCCAAATTACAGCCTACCGCCCCAACCACCTCCATATTCCACTCGCCCTGGGGTCCAACCAGATGTGTTTCCCCCCCAACATACCGAAGCTCGTCACTCATTTCCACGCGGCCATCGTCCGTCTCATAGTGACTCTCATGCAGCAGCGCACGACGCCTATCCCCGTGATGGGCCACCTTATCAGGATCGAGCACGCCTTGCGGATATTTGGGTGCCGACGACGTCGTCTTCCATGACGACTTCACGCCAACATCAGCATAATCAGCACCACCACCATCCGTCTCCATCTCACCCAAACTCTGCTGCGTTAGGATTTTTGTACCATGCCATACCAAATGAACCTCAACAAGCACCAGCACCACAACACCGAAGGCAAATCGCCGAGGAAGACGAGTGCCCGGTTTGCGGTTTCGAGCTTCCACCTAGAGGTCCAAATGGTGAAGAGACTGATCGCGAAGAACACATCTCGTCTTGTATCCTCACCTTCTCTGACGCTCCGGTATCAACACCGCCAACTGTTACTGGCACTCCCAATCCACCAGACCTGGCCGTAGTCTCATCAGCGGGTCTCTCTTCGACTTCACTTCCGAATCCCCGTGTTCGAGGAATGTCTGATGCTGCCGGCACCCCAGGAAGCTCTACCACGTCTCGCAACCGCATGAGCCTGTCTGCTCGAGGGATGTTTCCGTACGTTGCGACCGAGAAGGACTGTGTGGACGAAGATGGGACCACGGCCGAGTGCGTCATTTGCTTTGAAGATTTTGAGGCTGGTGATAAGATGGCCAGACTAGTCTGCTGGTGCAAGTTCCACGAGGTAAGTCATCATCTTTCAAGGTAGATTTATATAACCTAGACATACACTTACTGGCCTCTTTCATCTAGGAATGCATACGCCAATGGTGGGCTAAGAAAGGTAGGGGTGCTTGCCCCACTCATCAGTTGCATGAGTGAGGTGATGGTGAAATTTGACGGTTTCCTTCTGACGCATGGACGTTTTCTTGAAGTACGTCTATAAGTAAGTATCGTGCTCTCTCTGGTGCGACACCGTGCACTACGAACAACTTCTATCTCTTGCCTTCCCATTTTCTCACACCCTTCCCTTGCTGCTTTCAGTTTTGTGCGAGCCTTGCGAATTGCCGCTTTGACGGTGGAGACCTGCTTTTGGCTAGTTATGATTTGGGTGTTCAATCTATCCGCCCGAGGGCGGACACAAGGGAGTTCAGTGGAGGGCACTGGTTTACAGTCACGGCCAGCATTTCAATGGGTTACAAAGAAAGCATAACCATGAGATATGTATATTCCACTTCACAGAGAAGTTTTGAATTGTTGCTTAGCGATCTGAATCGAATGATATACCCTGTTAAGTCTCATCTGCCCTTCCAATCTCCCCAGCATCTTCCTCCATATTCAGTGGCCAGACACGTCGCCGTCGGGCTGGTATCCTGCTTGTTCAATTTCCCAAGGCTAAAGTTCCGGACTTTCCCCTCGCCGTTATCTGTTGATGCGTATTTGCCCGTGGTGGCGAATTAAAACTGTATGACCAAAGTCGATACTATTTTTTTTAGATGTGATCCATGGATCCTGAATATTAGGCGAATTGGGTAATCTTAGAGTGGCGGTTCTTGGGCACGAGTAGGGTAACCTCACTTCCCCTCGTTCCATCCCCTGGTCTCGCGGAGATCTTTGTCTAGAGATGGGTTCGACTGCAGAGATCTGCGCTCTGTGTTGGCATCAGTCGCGCAAAATACGTCGATCCCTCGTCTATTCCCGTTGGTCGTTTCGATGCCTATCGGAGTGAGTCGCTTGATGAGAGAGGTGATGTCGGTGAGGTTGTGGGGAATGGTTTCCTCGAAGTTGCACATTATCTGCGAGACCTTAGAACTGACAATTGTGCCACGCCAACGCCATACTTTTAAGTCTTTAGTCTGCAACGTCTTGAACTCACTATCAACTAGCTATGGTTGACTTTAGAGCATGTAGGTTTTAAGCTCTCGAGACTGGCCTGGACTGGCTACAACAAATTCTTTAAAGGTTATTCCAGGCATGGAAGATACCTGGATCTACAATCTACAACGAAGTACAATCGTTATCATATTGAATATGTATCTGTGTATTAATGACGGAAATCAGGACCCCTACGGCAATAGCCTTCCTGCATTGCGCAGTAATGACCGTTGCGCAAGGTATAATTTCGATTGTTTTCGTGCTTATGGTGCATTTTTGCTCTCAAGCTGGGTTGCGCCTGAACCTATCGCTCTGGTACGCAAACTTGCTGTTACTGAACATCACTGCTACGAGCTTAGGAGCAGCTGAGTAATATTTTCATCGAACTCATGAAGGTAGCATACGGATATCGATGTCTTAGATGCCTTAATCAAAGTACAAGGTAAGACTGGGACTTAAAATGTCTGATCGAATAATCTACAACTCCCCGGAGTTTGGGCTAGAAGCACTGCCTTCAAAGAGCATGCATTCCCAAGGCCGTCTTCTATGCTTGCAGCATAAGCGATGGGAGATTCCAAACTATTACTTGTTTTGAATGCCGGTTATACCTATGACTCTCTTCCAGCTGGTACAAAAGAACGGACACGATCGCTCTGAATCCATCATACTTACACACGGAAGTCGTGAAAATTTGTGGACCGCACCTATGTTCTGACGATCAGATTGTCATTACACATCTACATAACGACTCTGGGCCGTCTAGAGGAATCTCACTCCACGAATTTGTGAGCTGAAAGATGATGAGTGGTCGATAACGCATGAAGCGGTAGGGCGATTATACCTCGAAGTGCCTGTTCCTTTCTACATAGATATGAATGAAACATTCGGGAGTAAAGTCATCATCGAGTTATTTCAGAATGGAATAGTAAGGAGGCGCGGGACCTTTCCTGCAACTATCAAAACCCCGGGGCTGGCTCGCAGCTAGCGAAGCGCGCCCGAGTGACCAAGTCGATTTTCTACATAATCATCGAATTGATTACCTTCATAAGAAAACAGGCGGACGAATCGGACTCAACTTACTCTAAAGTTCGAAAAACGATGTGGTCTATTCATCGTGCAGTTCACACACCAATCTTCGGGTCATTTAAAACGACGTCATAAGATAGGTTAACATAAATATGGATATAGCGTAGTTTCACATGTGAGTCCCACGAGATGCTATAAATGCATACAAACATTGGCGTGACGAGATCCGATTACAGTTCCTTGACATCACTCGCGGCTGAGAGATGCTATACTGCATGGACAAGCTCGAAGAGGTACAACTGATAATGGCATATTACAAAATTATCACTAGTCATATGTTGCGCTATCTGGAGAAGTTTTGAAGAAAAGAAGCAAACCTACTTTGTTGCTATCTGCTTGCAACCTGTATCGAAGGTTTAACTATTGCCGCTGTCAGGGCAGCGGCATGCGGCCCCCATAGCATGCACGATGCGGGATGTGGCACGGTGGTGACTAGAAAATGCTGAATCGTACAGAGGATTGGCACGTCAGGCTGACCACCTGCTAGCTTCATGCGTCTTCTATACCTGAAGTATACATTTTAAAATGCACCGTAGCCAGTAAACGGTCTGAAAACATTGCAATGACACTATTGTGGACATGAAATACAAGCAGGGGGTCAGCCCGATATGCCAACCCTCTGTAGCTTGTGCGGCACCCGCCACATCATGTTGAGACTGCCGATCAGTCAGATACATGAGCGTACAGTGCAGCTGAGAAGATTAGGTGCCAAGATGTGTCGTATCGTTGCGGTGGTATCAAACTGTTAGGATACCCTTGCCAGTGATGACAGGCTTCTCGTCAGACATAGGTGGTACAGTATACAATCACATACTATGTTCACGTACTCTGTACAACATTTCCATATCATGGGCCTCGGGGCTCGCATGTAGTTTTGCTTTACAAAGTTTAGTGGATGAAAATACTATCAAATGCTCAAGCAACAAGGCCTCATCACCTGCCACAGCAGCTTGTTCCATCTTTAGATTGAATGAATAACGATGGAATGCACGCATCGTACGACAATTTTCTGGGCATTCGATAATCGAAGTGGGATGCCTGTCGGAGCTGCAACTTTGAGGAAAGCATTACGATCGGGTATCGAGCCGATAGATTATCAAGCCACCCAGCAGGTTGTGCGTTTGCCTCCAGTCGCTCAATCAAATCGCACCGTGCAAACAATAAAAAATTGGAGCATTATCTGACGAAATCCATTCGACGAGGTGCGTCATCTCCCTTTCAGGGCCATTCAGAGAACATGCTTGATTCCGAAAATAATAAATATGAACTGCGAATGGGTGGGCAAGAATCGCGTTGGAAGGAGGGGTGCTCAGGGTACGTCACTTGCGAACGGACATGCGCTGGGAAAGGCAAACCGCCTCAGGCTAAGCTACCAGAGCACTCCGATGACTTTCGGGGCGCACAAGGTAGAAGAAATAGGAAAGGGTTACCGAGGCTCTCAAGTACTACTCATCGCTACGAGTAGTGAGGGAAAAGCAATGGGAACGGCAACGTAATGGTGGATGCATACCGACTTGAAACAGACATACAGCGAATAATGGCGTGCACTTGAAAAAGAGGAAATATATGGCTTGCTTAGCGTCAGTATTGGTTCGAAGCTACTGGCTGAATCGCCAAGCTTAAAACGTTAGCGATATTGCATGCGCTCTCGATGCAGGGTCACGGCCATGCCGCCATGGTTCGTGAAAAAGGATGATAGTGTGCCAGTCATGCATAGTAGTTATGACTCTCATACTCGTATCTAGGTTGTGAAGATCAAGCTCAATAGCCAAACGAGAAAAACACATGGGCAATGCCTCATTAACAATGAACGTGACCCAATTTGTAAAGCTCGTATGTAAATACCTGCGTTTCGAGATGCCGTAAGCCACGATCCAAGATCTGTGTACAAATCTGAACGATTGGATTGGAGGTCACTTCGTGAGGTGTCCACTGCTCTGTTCTAGATGTGCTCGAGCGATCCGTCACTTGCTTCTGAACTTCTGGCTGAGTGTGACGTAGACATCTACCTCAAAGGCTTTCTCGTGTTCCTAAGACTGAAGACTGAAGACTGAAGGCGAAAGGCGAGGTTCTCTGTTCTTGGAATAGATGAAAATTAGCGGAAAAGTCAACACATAATTCCTGTTTCCATTGAGCTTCGCGTCGAACGCACTGGCGGAAAGTGGTAAATCACATTGCCTATCTTGTTTCTCCTTCCAACCTATGCTCGCGACCCACGCAAACTAATGTTTCATTTTGCAGCCAAAACGGAATGTAAATGCTCAGATGATTGGTAGAACATAATCTCAGGTCTAAACGTTTAGATGCCAGGTATGGGAAGCATGAGGATGAGTGTAGCCTGAGGTCATGAGCTCTTAGGGCATTTTATTTGTATAGTCAAACTCATTTGATGGTTGTTTGGGCCTTTTATCCCACCATTGTTATATCGTTTGGAATTTGACTCAATTACTCTCATTACTGAGACGCCGTCGTTCGTATCGTCCCACATTTATGTCGGATGCTTTACTACGTCTTTTTGTGATAGCTACAATCCAACCATACCATGACCTCTAATACCATTTTAAGAAACCTGGAATCGTGAATCCATAAGTTGCGAAAGAAATATTAGTACTAAAAAGGCAGAAAAGCCTCATGGTTCAGGGTTGATGTTGGGCCATTTGTAGTCCACTCCAACCGTCATTCCTCTCGATTGGCACTCGTGGGCCGCTGTTGACAACACGTAGTGAGTTCTATTTTCTGAAGCTTGCGCATCTTCAACCTGAAACGCATGATCCTGCCTCGGGGCAGAAGTGAATGTGAGCGCTGGGTCCGAGATTGAAGTTGACGGTAGGGAAGGAGGCCGGGTTGTCCAGGTTAATTTGTCATCAGGATGTTCGATTACGCGTTGGGGAGGAGCTTGGGACAATGAAGGCCGCATTCCCGTCAAGTATCGAGCAGACAGGTGTGGCACATAGTTTCCTGTGACAGAGCCTGGCACGGTGCCTAATGGAGGCCCGCGATGAGTAGGTTGTTGGTATTGTAAAGATGGGTAAGAGCTGTGTCGTGCATGATATGGCGAGAGTTGAACGAAAGATTGCGGGCCACCCACATCATGGCGCATGTTTGGGACAGACACGGTTGCGGGAGGTGTCGAAGCCTGGAGACCCTGTGGCTGACCCTGCTCAGGTGAGCCGTGTGATGGTTGTGTACTAAATGTCGCGTATCTCGAGGGCGTATGACCCGATCCCGGCGTACCTTGTGTTCCCTGCAACGGATCCGAGGATCGAGTTAACAGGGCAGGGTATATTTCATCGCCGGACACATGTGGCGATCTTTCCACCTTGCATCTCCCAGGCTCTTCCAACTTCTGCGCCTCTTCTTGTTTGATTCGGAATTGACTGTAGTCCTCTAGGTTCTCCCCTGCCATCGTCCACCCAAGAGGTGAAAAGTCCTCGGGAGCGACTACTTGGAGGCCAGGGTCTTCGAGTAAAAACATTCCCGTATTACCCATGACGGTATCGAAAGTCGTCGTTGTGCAGGGAATCGCCTCACTTTCATCAGCTCCCTGCGTATGGCCTACAGGCCTTGCCATTGCAGCCGCTGCATCATCTTGCATCCTTTTGAGCTCCCCCAAGCCCCAACTTATCCTCTCCACTGCAAGTTTTGCCAATCTGTGCACTCGATTTTCGTCTAGCTGTGTGAACACAACATATGCCTTCTCAACCTTCCATATCCGACGAAGGTCTCTATTCTCTAGAGCGTCAAGTATGAGAATCATGGAGGCGTTGAAAGCCTGCTGGCCTATCGTCCAAGAGATAAGTGCAACAGGCACTCGAGAATAGTAGAATAAGAAAGTAGTTAGTAAATCTTCACAACAAGAAAGCACGAGGGCGCGACCTCGCAGTGCGGGATCGCTCAAGGCAGTTCTTGGAGGTTGAGCAGATGCGACCTTGACGGGGTTGAACGGCGGAAGTGACGGTTTGGCTGTTGCTGACATCGTGGATTGAAACCGCAATGGTTTCTCGAGACGCTGCCGGTTGAGGAGGATGAGATAATTGAGGGTTTTGCAGTAGAAGGCTAATGTGATATGTTAGCTGTCGCCTATAATGAGGAGAATTGTATGTTCACCAGCTGCCATCGGGCCGAGAGGCCACTCCGGGATCTCCGTCCCCTCGTCCAGCCATGACTCATTGAAGTGCAATTGTTCTGGCATGGTCTCAAGGAGAGACCTGAAGAGGTCGGTAAATTCGTCGATCTTGTGGTTGTTCAACCGATCGCTACTGAGCACTTGCCGAGCGAGTAACGTGAACTGGTAGACGAATTCGGCGAACCTCAGAAATGTAGTATCAGTGGTAAGTTCATGGGGAGGAGGGCAATCACCTATGGCACTTATTCCGAGAGGTCGTCCTAGTGTCATAGAATAATGTTGATCTAGATGCAGCATCCACCACCAGATCGTTTGACGCAATGCGCATTCTTTCTGGGTAGACGGCGGTGCATCAAGATGTTTTGGATGTCTATGAAGGCCAATTGACTGTGCGAGACGGACAGTTGTTCCGAAAAGCGTCCAAGCATCCAAAAAACGGCCACTGTCTGTGAGATAAGATCCAACCATGATAAATGTTTGGATACTAAGAAGATTGGGTCTGTTCATATATGAAGCCATTCGAAGGGCTTGCATTGCGGCCGCGACTTGGACTTAAATCAGTCGAGAGACAGGGCACTGGAGACCGAATACTCACTATAAAGGTTTCCTCTTTGAGACTCCTTCTCAACGGCGCCCACGACCCACTTCCCTCCATTGTTATCCCACACGCCATGCTGCGATCCCAGTGCGAGAACAGCAAATAGGAGGGCTAGCATTTCAGGGCACCCGTCGGCATTTTTCCGAGATTCGGACAGAAATCTCTCCACTTCAGTCTTTGCGGTCTCTTCCGGCGTATGGGGAAAGCAACAGACTTGCGCTCGACGTTGGAAACTGTCAAGGTATCCAAACAACTCGTCTTTAGGTGGAAGGCACCTAAGTAATTCCGGAATGCATTCCTCGAGGGACCAGGAAAATAGCGTGGCGAATGGATATAAAGGTAGGTCTCTCGGCGCGTACATATCGGCACCACGTGGCATGGCATGGGCAAGAGAATGACCAGGGAGTGATGTGTTGGAGTTGGCGAACTGACAGAATTAGTCTGGGCTTCAACATTACTAGGATCGACCGTACTTCGGAGATGGCACTGGCAAGTCCCGGACTACCAAAATAAAGGCTGTCTGCTGGTTCTGTGTTCTGGAAACGTCTCTGTCGTGCCAGGCGTCGCTTATGCGCTTTGTTGGCTGGACATGCGTGCGGCGAATGTGGTGTACTGGCATCGTCGGAATCGTCGCCCTTTCTCATGGATTTGCTCGCCTTCAGTCGTTCTTTCAGTCTTTGATTTTCAATGCGCAATTTTCTTAATTCGTAGCTCTGCTGGATAGGCGCATAATCGCCGCCCTCGGCAACGAAGAAGCACTCCTTGGGCTGTCCACGGGCGCAGCATGCCGAACAAGGCTTTGTACGGTCACACTTTGCTCGGCCAGATTAGCTTTAAACGCCCTATAGTGGGAAGAGGCTGTCGATGATAGAAAGGCGCACCTTGACTTTACGCTCACGACACTTGGTGCAGGAGAGAAGCTGGCGTGACTGAGACGATGGCTGTTTCTTCTTGCTGCCAGGAATTATGACGGATGGGTCCTCGTCAATACCACGGAGTTGTTCATGCGAAGAAGTCGGGGTTTGTGGGTGGTTTGAAGTAAAATTTGATTCAGTCATCCCAATCTCGGCAGACGCACGCAGTACTAATTAAGGATAAATTAGGAATTCAGATTGACGAGATCGCAAGCGTAGCCTAACAAAACAAGAATGTAATCTAAGAACATCGGGTAGCTCGACGAAGAACGTATGTGACTAGCACGAAGGTTATATAGCTTCGCAAGGGTCAGGTGTGCAGGGAATTAAGACACTTACACTAAGTCACTATCAGTTCAAAATTCTCCGCTTGATTGGATTCAAGCTGACTCCAGGAAAACGTCCCTGGTTTGAATTGCACCTGAAGCCTCATTTGCAAGCCAAGCTGATCGCATCGATTGGTTCCGGCATGGAGGCGCTGAGAGATCCAGGTCAGCCAGGCATGCCAGATACTCAACGAGATTTCCAACTGCCAAATCGGTCAACCTGCATCACGCCTGGGGGCCAACTTTTGCCAGAAAACCGTGGTGTCGTCGCACAACTTTATCGCCAAGCAGGACACCCAAATAGCTGAAGGGTGAGAGAACGACCCGGCGACCAGGTAGGGACGATACATGATGCACAGATCTAGCGCACTACCAGCAGGGCGGGCCGATCCTTCTTACTAACGATGCTTCTTGAGATCCCTGTGGGTCCCCATAGTCCTGTCGGATCCCTTGCCTCGTCTTTTACGCAGTGGCGCCGCGTGCTTTTTCTCGCTTCAGAATTAGGGAGCCACCTATTGGCGGGATGATGATTAGGACTCCAACAGACCGACCGGTGGGGAGACAAAGGTGTCAAGCAACACCTTGGATCGTGCATTGCAATTGAGTGGAATCGATCGATGGCTTGCTAGTGGCGCGCAAGCTCACATTAGGTGTGGTTGGACCATCGCCACCCTTTCCTCACGACTAGAGCGACCCCACAACTATCGGTACATACGAAGGTACGGAGTCAAAAAACTGGGAAATACCGAGATTCCCACGCGCAGTTTGATTTTGTGACCAGTGACTGAAAATATGGCATATGTGATCCGCAATTCGCGTTGTACAGAACGCCCGAGGGCGGTAGTGTAGTGGGAACCACCCCACACAGCTGGAATTGATAGAGGACATGGGGAGTTTCCATCTAGTAATCTGATTATGCCCATAACGAAATATTTTTGGATGAGCGCTGTGCACCTAATAGTGAACTGTAGCCTACACATCCCACAGCAAAACGTTGACAAATCATGATGAGCTTACTAGGTAGTGTTTGACTAGGGAGGGACATACGAGCATACACTAGATCGAAATTGACACGATTATAGGAAATATTTAAACATAATCTTTGAACAGATTAGGGAGCGCATTTCAAAGTGACGAATCTAGTCCTATAATAGTGAACAATACCCCTAGACGTCATGTAGCAGTCATATCAGAGAAGGGAGATGTTGTTCAGTGCCATTGATCGCTCGCGATTGATTCAGATACCCAAATCTTCCCGACGAAGGAGGCGTATCGGTGTGACATGGATGTATCTAGTAAAGAGTTCGAACTCTCGTATCTTCACCTCCCATTCGTCGTGGACTTTGAAATCAAAACCTGGAACGCTCTCGACGACGACCCCGACAGAGTAATCGGATAGGGATCCGATAGCACCAGCTCCCCCATTGTCTAGAATACGTCTCAATGCCACTTTAAAGGTTCTTGGCAATGGCGCTTCATTGTTATGATATGCTCGCATCAATGCCATGGCTGTCCAGTGCTGCTGAGAGATGCGCTGGGTAGCACGAATCAATCGTTCGCGCGGGATTAACGTAATAATAGACTCCTGTACTTGCTGTCGGGAAAAAGGCAAAACAGATGCAACGGACTCCGCCGAAGATTGGTAATTGAATGTCTTCCCTGTTCGCGCCTCATATTGAAGTGCTGCCTCTATTTGCCAATGAGACATCATGTCACTGAATCTACGTAGAGGGCTGGTGACTCTCAGGTAGCTGTGTGCCCCTATAACACGGTGGCGAAGCGGTGAAGATTGAGATATACTCCGGCCAACGGCTTGGAGATATTTAGAACTTAAGCTAGGGGACATTTGCCCATGCTCTTCGATGTATGGGCGTACAATGCTTGTTAGGAACTGGTCGACGGGCCCAACACTACTCGAGGGCGTCTCAACAGTTCCTCGATACATAACAGGGATATTACGTTCGGCACACCAGGAAGCTGCAGTCTGACATGCCAGAAGCATCATCTCTTCTACTATGTTCCTCGCATTTATATCGTGTGCTGAGAAGTCTGGTACGTGGGTCATTACCTCAATGACGGGGTCAAGATAATCGTAGCGGGGTCGATCGGTGGACGGAGGTACCAATAGGACACGATTGACGCCCGGGTTATACACCTTGCATTCTGTTGTAGTTCTCTTAATTCGAATGGCCCCAGCTTCGGCCCGCATTCTCCATAGTATCCGGGCGGCAGCATATAGATCCTGTAGCTCCTGGACTTGATGTGACGATAGTTTAGGTGATATGCGTGTAGGATGATGCTCCAGTAATTCTTTACCGACGATGAGCATGGGATTGGTTCCTGTTCTGGCTTCTCTCAAGTAATTAGCTACTTCGCCGGGTGTGATACTGATCACACTGTTCACCATGCCTGGTTGAATCTTCTTGTCTAGAACGACCCCGTTGCTTAGGTCGAGTTTAGTGCTAAAGGTCAGCACAGGTCGATCTGGCTCGATGCTGAAGTAGTTCTGGCTGACCCATGCTGGCAGCATGGAGAATGTTCGCTCTGGAGTGTACACGGTCTCAGTGAGATGGGCGGCAAGGCCTGTGAGAACGTGTGACTTGTCGAAGAAGGCAGTTGGGTTGGCAACGTGGACGTGAATCCACACCTCAGACTCGTGGCCTTCGACCCTCTCTATTGAAACCCCATCATCAATTTCCTTAGCGCCGATATCGTCGATGCAGTACACATTCAACTTTCCCCAATCCTTTCTCAGTCGAGACATGGAGTCTCTAAAGTCCGGGTTGCGGCGCGTCAATTCAGCCTTCGCGTGCAGGATTTCCAAATTTCTCGAGAGGCCAATTGTAGGAAGCATTAAGTGCTCGTCATATAGTGCCCTGTTCTCGAACGGTGCAATGACCCCAATCTCCTGCAAGAATAAATTCCCCGTTTCTCGGCCCATCGTGCGTAGCCGATCATGCGCACGAGGATACTTGTAGACATCGGAGCCATAGCACTGGGTAGCGTGGAGGATGGCGGTGCATGCGGAATGAAGATTAGGCATACGCTCGAATTGGGCGGTCAAAACCCAAGCTTTCAAAAACTTGATGATTTGCTGGTCCTGGGGGGTGAACATTCGAATCCCATCAGGCAAGTGACTCTCATCAATCGATACAGTCGACTTCCTGGGCCCTACATATCCCGAGAGGGGATCACGGTGCTTTCGACTAAGGCGGATTAAGTGGCGCGCCTTATCAATGAAGGAAGAGATATAAGTTGCCCCGCGTCCAACATTCGTAATATCCGGTTTGGATTTCACCGTTTCTGCTTGGAACTCCCCGAACTCCCGAACCCATTCCCTAACGTTCTCTACAATGGCAACATCATCAATTGCACGAATAGAGAAGACGTTGGTTAACCGATGACTTCTACTGTCGAAAGGGAATCGAAACTCGTTATGATGAAGCGCTTTTCTTACGGCTAGTAAAGCCGCAGGTGATGGTTTCCAGGAGGGATCCTCTGGCGCAAGTAGTGTACTGGCTATCTGGTGTAGGGTCATCATTCGCGTCCGCGTTCTATCGGCAAGGGCTTGATAGGCTCCGTCTAGAACAGCAGAGTTCTCGCGGTATATGCTCTCCGCGCTGTTCGTCATATCCTCTAATATTCGCTGAATAGGGGCACCGAGTTCCTGCGGAACATGCACCTCCCCCTTGATAGATGCTTCGGAGGGCTTCGTGGGAAGGAAAGGGACCAGTGGAACGATGAGGGAGGGATCTATGCATCTCTGGATAGCAAAGGTAACATTAGCAAGTAATAAGTGGGACCATCGCCCGCTCACGGTGTAGAATTGACTTTGCATATCTAGCTGCTGAACGAAGACTGCAAGAACCGGTTCAGAATCAGGACTCCTACATTGTGTCAGCCCATGTGCCACGGAGAAGACTTCACGGGTACACACGATAGTTCCACAACATCACCAGGCTTCAAAAAAAGCCCAATGGTGATCGAGTCATCCACATCGCCCTGCTCCTCATCCAGTTCTATGGACGTCATTACGTCCGACTTTGCACCGGCGCTCAGCTTAGCGATCGTGTTCTGTATGTCGGCTCGTAGTGGGTGATTCTCGAAGGGCAAGAGGGCGGCCTGATCTGGACCACCGTGAGTGTCCTGCCACAACTTCAAGCGCTCGCGGATCGGGGTGGCTACGGCCGCATTTGAGTCTACATTATCTTGAGTCGCAGATGTGGATATTTGAGAGCGCTGGGGGAATTAGTACAGATCTTGAAGGCAGCGGTACGTTTCAAACCGAGGAGCATATACCATCGATGCGCTGTAGAATGTCCGTCGTAAGGTGGCTTTGGATAGTCCACGGTTCTGCACTGAAATTTGATAGATGGCTCGTCGCTGAGCGGCAAGGCGACAATGGCATTCCCAGCAGACATTGCCGTAGGACCGTGAGGAAGCACGTAGCCACATGGCAGAGAAAGTCGAGGAGAGAGAGTGTGTGTGTATGTGAGTGTATGTTGTATGTGCGTATGCGGGAGAAAGGCCGGGCGTGAATTACAGACGATTGATCCTGGGAAGAACAGAAGTCGAAACCATAAACTTTTCCGAGTTCAGATTCTAAGTGTCATGACGCCACCAGTTGGTGGTAATTAGTTGTACTCCATACTTGTAGTAACACCGAATCATTGGCTAAGAGTATACGATATAATTGGGAATCGTTTACATTAGGTACCTGGTCGTAGCTGGTACTGCGTATGTGATAAGTTGGTAACTAACTTATGAGGTAGTACTAATACGCTATAGTAGCAGATAGGTAGTCACGTGATAGCGTAGCGGCTTTCTCTTCGCTTGGCCCTTACACAGTTATTACTACTATTACAACTTCAACTTCATCTCCCATCCTTCATCATTATTCAAGCCAAAACATCATCAACACCATCAGTAGCCAGGATCACATCGTTCATCTTCATCTTCATCTTCATCCTCATCTTCCTCCTCCAACTCCAATGTATGTACACGTCTTCCTCACACTTCCTCCATCTTCAACGATCTGAATGATGCTACAAATTTATTGCATGTATTATCCGAGCAGGTTATGGGGTCTCCTCTCGCCTGGCTTGCGGATCCCTTTTCCAACTGACACCAGTTTTCCCCTTGTAACGAATTCGTCTGTAGCGTTCATAAGGCGTGTGCTAATCATTGCATAGTCGCCAGGTCACAATGGGA
Source organism: Aaosphaeria arxii CBS 175.79 (assembly GCF_010015735.1). Classification (NCBI taxonomy): domain Eukaryota; kingdom Fungi; phylum Ascomycota; class Dothideomycetes; order Pleosporales; genus Aaosphaeria; species Aaosphaeria arxii. The sequence continues at coordinate 1,206,628 of NW_022983484.1, forward strand.
GTCTCCAAAGCACCCGAAGGACATTTCTCTATACTCTACTTCGCGGCCGCATCCACGTTCACTGCCAAATCAAGCGAACATCTCCTTGCCCCTCTAGCAGCTGGACAACTCTTCGCCCTGCTCGAACAGCGATACCCTGGTATAACGGACAAAGTGCTCACCAGCTGTGCCGTGACTGTGAATCTCGAATATATCGATCTCGAAGGTGATGGTGATGGTGATGATGCCGAGCACCGTGATCTGGTCATCAAGGCAGGCGACGAAGTGGCAATCATACCACCGGTCAGTTCCGGATGAATAATCAACTCTTGAATAACCAAGGTACCTGCCATGACCAGGATTCGAAGCAAAGCAACGTTCCTGTCCCACTATAAACTGCTCAAGCCAGTGTTCTTACCATGACTTTTATTGGTAGTGCAGAGGTGACCTTTTGACAACCTTATAATCCAAGGGTAGGGTTTGCGCACTTGCGGATCTGGCACGCCGAAATCAACTATCCGAGGGTGGACGGAGTTGTACTTGTGCACGGATAGTGCAGTGCAGTATCGCCCACTCCAAGGCGTAGCAAAGAGCGCCGCAATGATCCAGTTCTGAGCTGAAGGCGTGGAAGCCAAGTAATTTATTAGACTTTGGTTATAAGCTGCCAACCCTGGGCATATCGCAAAGACCTGCGATTGAGGGCCATCCTAGTATTCACACCAGTGTTACCACCCGTTACCAGCACACGTAGCACACCACGAATAGATTAGAGACGAAAGGGGACTGGAATATTATTGTTATTATTATCATTATTGTTGTTGTTATCCTATCATTGTTATTATTCGCCATTATTGTTGTACTGAACATATCACCAAGTGCCCAGATACTACCGGTCAAACAAAACACGTTCAAGTTATCGTAGGTACCTAGTATATTTACTCGAGGATTGAAGACTACTTCGATTTACTACGACTAACTATTTCCGGGAGTGCCGGGGTAGCTACATAGTACCCAACTATCCAGTAATTGGATTGAGTTTCTGGGTATTGCTGTAGGTACGAAGATTGAGTAATGGAATTGCATCACGTGATTTGTCACGGTATTGAAAATCCACCGACCGCCGACAGACCGCATCATCGCAACATCGGCATCATCAATCTCCAGAGCTTCCAGGCTCCAGGTTTCCCATACGGACGCCCAGCCTTTAACTTTTAAGGTTATAAGGGTCTCATCCGGATCATGACGACCGATCCTATCGACCCGCGGCTTCACTACCCTTCCTCCCTGCCACCGCGCACTCTTCCGCAGTCCTATCCGACCAACTCTGCTGCACTTCAAAGTGCTGCCACCGCCGCCCAACAACCTTACTACAACCTCCCCACCAGCGCGCATCCACCTCCCCCGCAACTTTCTCATTCGTCGCCGAGCAATCTCGATCCCGCCCTCGGGCAGACCTCCCCAACAGTCAACGATGGCACACCGGACAATCATGATGATGGCGGACACAATATCGAGCGCGATGGGTTAGTCAACAATACGGAATGCAGTCAGAGCTCGCGCAAGCTTCATCTGCCCATCCTTGCTTGCTTGCTCGTTTGTTGTTGAGCGTGCTCTTCCACGCGGTCACAACATCGACCAAAAATAGGTCTCTCCAAAAGAGAGTCGAGTTCAATGGCAGATGATAGCGTGCACTGACAACCGCATATCCCCGAATTGGATTGCCCAAACCGACACTGACAATGGTTAGGAGCCATGACGAACATCCGGTGGGGATCTCCTCCACTGACATGAAGCGTCCGCGCGCATGCGACTCCTGTAGAGGCTTAAAGGTGAGGTCCATTGTTGCTTCTAGGGAAATCACCCGCTGAGCAATTGTCTGCGTAGGTTCGTTGCGACCAGGAAAGACCTGACCGGTCATGTCGACGGTGCGCAAAGGCCAACCGGCCTTGGTTCGTATCCCATCAATGTCGTATCGTGATTACAGCTGAGTGACATAGTATCACCACGCCACCGACGCGAAAACGGCAGAAGAAGGCAGATAGCCGTGTTGCCGAGCTGGAGCGCAAGATTGATGCACTAACAGCCACTCTGCACGCTCAGAAGACCGGAGTGCCCGACGGGCCGCCGTCAATATCCTACATCGGAAACCTGCCGCAGCCTGAGGATCATAGCAGCACGTTTGAAACACGCGAGGCACAGTATAGGTTCGGGTCCATCAATCATGACTGGAGCAGTGGGGCGGTTGGTCAGTATCCTGATCCACCCCCGGGCTATGGACCAGCTCAAACTGCCCAAAGGGGCCCAGAACCTAAGCGACGAAAGCTGGATGATGACAGGAACAATCACGCAGTAAGCGCCCCCGAAGAGGTTCATTCCACTGTAAGTCTCACTCCCTGACATACGCCGCAGACGATACCAGAAGACATGGATGCCATCCATCGTGATTTAGCGGAACATCCTGAAATGAAACGTACCAATAAGAAGGGAATACAGGCAGATCACTCCTACATTAGCAACCTCATCGATACGCTTGTGAGGCCTGACGTTGCGGAGCGAATATTCTATCGATACGTTAATGAGATCTGTCCACATTTCCCCGCAGTTCCAATGGCACCCGGAACGACAGCACGCGAGATTCGTGAGAAAAAGCCAGTGTTATTCTTGGCAATACTTGCAGGATCCTCTCACGGAAGTGCTGAGCAGCTGGTCTCGCAAGATGTGCAACGAGAGCTTATGCAAATGCTCAAAGACCAGCTCGCCGATATCATCTGGCGCAATGGCGAGAAATCCTTGGAGATTGTCCAAGCGTTGCAGTTAGGCGTATTATGGTACACTCCATACTTCACTCCATGTTCTCACAGCATCTCTAACGCACGAGCAGGTACCGACCGCCATTACATTACGAGCAGCATAACTTCTATATGATGGTTAATTGCGCCGCAGTCATGGCACTTGACCTAGGCTTAGGGCGACAGCCGACTCCGAATGTGATGAAGTTACCCGTTGGACCTTTTCGCCGGTGCAATCCGAATGCTGCAAGTATTGAGTCACGGCGAACATTCCTTGTTTGCTACTACCTCTGCATGAGTATCACCATGGTTCTTCGCAGACCGATCTTATTGCGCTGGACCAAGTACATGGACGAGAGTGTGAAGATGCTCGAAACATCTCCTGATGCCCTTCCGTCCGACAAATTGCTCGTTCAGCATGTAAAGATGGCCCACATTGGTGAGGACATATCCGTGTCTTTTAGTATGGACGATCCTTCGGCCGAGGTCTCCATTTCTGAGCCGAAAGTCATCTATGCGTTGCGACGTTTCGAGGCAGATCTAAAACAATTAAGAGATGAGAACGCGCAATTCCTAGACGTTGATCGTGAGTCCCTAGCCCCGCTGGTTTTTGTTATCGCTGACTTCCCGAAGCTGCTCTTCGACTCGCTGAGCACGTAACAAACCTCTATATCCATGAAATTGCGCTGCATCACAATCAGAGTCCAGCAGACTTCCAGCCCCCTTTCCCGTCGGAAACACTGCAATCTGCGGTTGGCAAGGATGCAATCGGTCCCGCCCACATCAGCGCTCTGGGCGAATGTCTTACTGCAACCCATGGGATTTTGGATACTATTCTTAGTGTTCCCCTCGAAATCCTTCTGACCCTTCCCGTTATATTTTGTGAGTGTTGTATTCGTAATTTTCTCGATCGCCCGAGACTGATTCATATGTACAGGTGTCCGCGCTATATATGCGATCGTGTGCTTGATGAAGATGTGGGTGTCGGTCAATAGCCCCGGAGAAGTCGGCTTCATTATCAAGCAAGAGCATCTCGGTATCGAGTCATACACGGAGCGCCTCGTCGCCATGTTCAACGCCATCGTGATACGTGACGCGCAGAGCCCGCATGGCAAGTTTTTCTTTGTCGCTAAGCGACTGCAAGAACGGTTTGCTCAGATCAAAGAGGGTACAAGCAGGACAGAGGCTGAAAATAGAGACGATTCGCGTCGGGCAGCAGCAAAGACAGAAGCCAACTCGCATCCCAAGCAGGATTCAACTAACCAGACACCATTGCATCTTCTTTCCGAAGTCGCCATGGGAAGCGGCAATCCCCCAGTGGCTCAATCACAGCAGGCAGCAGGTCCTCCCAACCAGCCGCAGGCTCAGCAGCTACCGCCAGGGTGGTATGATGTAGGATTGACGCAGCAATCGGGTGCGATGGAGATACCCCAAAGTGGATTTGACTCCAGCTTTGATATTGCGCAATTTGACTTCGGTATGGGGAGCGATGCAGACTTGTCGGCTTTATTCATCCCAGATGCCGCCCTTTGGAACTTTGGAACAGTGCAGACTGGGACGTATACTGGCGCTTCTTTTTAAATGCTTGACCGAAAGGTCTAATGTATTATACAATATCCCTGTCCTAATAACGCTGCGTTCGTAGTGGATTCGGACCACGGGTGATGGGTATGTACTAGTAAATGGGCCGTTCACTGTGCATAGTCTTTAATTGCACTGAAATGGAACCAATGTCGCTAGGTAATCATTCAGATCTTTCCTTCCCCGTCATGTCTTTCTGCTCCTAGTTCTGAATCGCTTACAGCCAGTAAGTGAACCTTAAGGAAATATGCTAGATAGCCGTTGTGATCCATCTTAATGCTATCTGATTCCCTTCACTGCTTCATAACTTACGGATATCGGCATGGGCGCAATTGATTTTGAGCCCATATCAAAGTATTCATGGGAAGATGTATCTTTCATATTCCGAAATGTTGACACTCTTTGTTGGTATCGTGATGGCTGTATCTACCACTGAATCTTGATAATATATGTAAAGCCTGTAGTACAGTTGTTTGCAAATACATGCGAGAGGTTCTTTTGAGGTTTAACTTGCATATTGTGCATGAACTATGAGCGATGGGGGGGGATTCTGCATAGTGAACTATTGGCTTTGGAGACTATGGTCTCCGGCGTATGGGTTACTATGCAGTGTACGGTGTACTCTGTAGTGCATAGACAAGATCATATCGTTTGATTGGGGTGGCGGGCTAAGAAAATGAGTGGGTGGCTGGTCGAACGTCCTATCACTATGGTAGTGAGGATGAAAGTTGAATAATGTTTGTTGGTTGGTTGGTTGGAAGGCTACGGGTTGGTTACTTCCAAACTGTAGGTACCTATATGAATACAAAAAGGACAGCAACACAAATATCTGAAAGAGGGAGAAGGTAGGTACTGTGGTTTCCTTTTTGGTTATTTTCCCCGAACGACGAAAGCACCTTCATCATTCAACTTCTTAAATACTCTGGGTAGAGTGTATTGTAGCCAGTAAACAGTCTAAGAATATCGTAAACACGCCGCTGAAGACATAGAATACTAGCAGGGGGCCAGCCTGAGGTGCCGGTCCTTTGTACGTTGATTCAATAATCCACAGAAAGAGGACATAGAAAGCTGATCTACAGTTGAACTCTCGTGTAATTTGCGATAGGCATAAGCTGTTTTGATTTCTATTAAAAACGGTCTTTGTCTCTCTATCCATGACAAGATTCAACTTCTCAAGAAAATCCAACGTCAAGTTACGTCAAGTTTGGGAATGGCGATAGACTTGGAGCAATTGTAGTGTTCATGACCTAATCATGTTGAGCGCCGGTGATGTCAATCACAAGAACAAGACCCTAAGCCGAACAATCCGTTGTTGCCGACGAGGCTGAGAGAAAGAAAATTAAGCCTTTTGGCATGAACCAAGCGGCCCATTGTCGATTTGTTTCACTGATAGCAGCATGATCTTGGATCACTATTGGGCTCAAATGCAGCAGGGCCCCCAGTGATTTCTTCGACATCCTTCATAATCAAGGCGTGTGCTGGTGGATCGTAAAACCACAACACAGCACAGAAATTGGTAATGCGATCGGGACAGTCCACTCATCAAATGCAATACCCAAGAGGCACAGAGGTTAATTGCAAGAATACTTGTAGGAGTAACGGGGGCACAGAATCAAGAAGATGTGGCGGTGCGTCGTCATTCATTCGGAACTGGGCGGGTCTGCGCCCGGAATCCGGCACCAGGCGACGTCACCACACTGCCACATTTCCATGATCTGGTTTATTGGTTCACGAGAAGTTCCAAGGTCACGACTGTGACTAAATAAAGAGGCATGCTCCGCGCCAAATATTATACTTCTATATCTATCTTCAAATACACATACAAACAAACTATCAATCACTCCAACTCTCTCTCCAACTCTCGCAGACGAATCCCAAGACCTCCCTTGAACAACTAGACCAACAATCGCAAACATGTCGAACGGCACATCGAGCACCGTACGTTATACCCTAAACACTGAATGACAACCCAACTTACACTTGCCAAGTCCGATGTCCTCCTCTACTTCCTTGCTATCTTCGTTCCTTTCCTCTCAGTTTTCATGAAGCGTGGCTGTGCAGCCGACCTCTGGATCAACATCGCTCTCTGCATTCTCGGCTGGATCCCTGGCGTCATCCACGCGTGGTACATCATCAGCAAGTATTCCACGCCAAAGGAGATCCGTCGCACATATTAGACTACTTTACGGTGTGAACAAAGCAGGGGAGAAGATAGGCACTATGTATGGGTCGAGCAGGCCATCCTTACGACGGGACCCTTTCTTCTATTTTCTTTTACACGCGATGGTACTATTTATATATCCACTATGCTTTCTTTTCTCTTCGGTGTTCCTTTCGCGTCATGATGGCACACGGGAGCGGTATTGGTGTTTGGATATTCATCATATTTATTACAGTGAGGGATAGTCAAGACGAGAATCAAAATCGAAATCAGCTTCCTAGATTTTTCATTTCTTGTTTCTTATTATACGATGTGCCCATAACTTCCTTTAGTAAAATTGTACGGTTACATTTGCTAGATCTGGTGCGACAAAGCTTGCCATTTAAACGTGTGCGCAATTGAACATACAGAGGAACAACATCTTGAGCTCATTCAATTTGGAAGCAAGTAAGCGTGAAGTGACGATTATTGCTGATCTATCAGCCGGAAATCATGGTAAATTGGCTCGAATTGTGAAACTCCATGACTGATGCCGTGCCTGTTATTGCCATTCCTGTCACATGCTGGTTTTTCTGGGAGATAGTACTGCCAGTGAGTATGACTTTACGTTCATTGATACTTGCCGGTATCATTGACGACAATAATAATATCGCGCAATCGCCCGCATCATTATAGACCCGTCAAGCCGCTGGAACTTTAGGTCTCCTTTACCACATGAACTTGTAGCGTCTTCGCTCTGTTCGTATTGCAGTTGGCGGACCGTCAATCGTGCATGTACCTTTACATGGCCAGAACTCCATCCGGTATTGCATGTTTCGCTAAAACGGCATCGGAATCCCGTCTTGGATCGAATGTACCGTCGTACACATGGCTACCGAATCCAAAGCATGATCTAAGGACATGGATCTGCGCTCGCTGCTTTGTATATGATGCTATAGACGAGGCTACTGACATTGATAAGTGTCAATTCTGCGCGCTCTCCTGGCATGATCTGGAACCCCAGAGATCCGATGCGCCCAACACTTTGTGGGGAATTACGGTCGCTCCGAACTATGACTGTCCGAGACATGATCATCAGAACCAGAGCGAATACCGTGGTTCAAAGGACCTAACGACCGAGTATGTGCAACTATCTACTAATAGGCATGCAACTGACGTCTAGTACAAGTAAAGTTTTCACTATAGGACATAGACACATTTCCCTCGTCAATATCAAAGCTGCAAATTCCTTGGATGGCAGGAGCGCCGATGTCTAGCGCGCGGCATCAGGCTGTCCGCTATAAAAATTCATACAATACCAACGGAAAGTTCTGGCCCCTCAAGTCATTGCCCAAGTTCGTACTGGTTAAGTGCTCGCTCTTCCAAACATCAAATCAAAATACCTAGGTAGTAATCGCACCATCGTACTCGAAATTCCGTCGCGCCATCTCATTCAAATGGCACTAGGTTGCCAGTGACAATTCCGTTAATAGTTACACCCTTACCACTCATACCGGCAGCCTCTTCTAATGACATTCCTATTATGTATAGAAATTTTGGACCAGTTCGAGGAATAGTCTCAAGCTCGACCAGACTAGGTATGAATACTCAATGCCAAACCAGGTGCAATTCGAATACAGCAGGAGTGTATGTATAAGACTTATCACACTACTGTATCCAAATCCAAATGCATCATATAGAGAGGGCGACAAGTCAACCTCAAGATTTGCATCAGGGCTACCCGCCGAAGTAGTTCCCACTGCTAACTGAGCGTAATATCCACCGCACATGTAGAAGTTGGGTGTACTCGTACCGACATGTACTTGTAACGGTTAGAGGTTAGCATAATTAGTGAAACCCGGGTGCGTACAGTTCCTCGTTTGGGGGGAACTGTTTCTGTTCGGAGGAAACGAGTGACTAATATTCTGAACAGATCAAGTTCGAAGAAGGCCATAACTACGAGTAATAGTGAAATGCGAAACAGGTTTTCCTGCATTGCTGCACCAATAATAAACCATTGTGTGGCACGAAGCGGGCCGATTCCATTTTCTAAGAGGCGGAGCGGCAAGAATAGGAGTCGCATCGCATCACTCGGCAATAGATACCTAGGTATGTACTTGTAATGATACTTGTACATTATTCAAGCAAGTTCACGGGGAACATCAGGGGCCCCGGAAAATGAATCGCCCTCACTTATTAGAGAAACCCTCCGATTCGAGTTGGTCCCCACATCGACCAGGTCAACCTCTTAACCTATTTTGCGCGGCTATGCCTGGTCTAGTCTGCTCCCCCCAAAGACTTGGTTGTCGTATTTTCTAAGTGCCGCGCTTATTCTAAGAGGGAAGCTTTGGAGCCCAATTACGGTCTCTTACAAAGCCCTGGCGCAATGCCATTGCTTGAGCGTTATTAAGGACATAGCCAAATCTGGTAATCATTAGCACTCGCGCCACCGTCTTCACCATCAAGTGCAACACTTCAAATACTTCTCCAGATGGAGATCCCCAGACTGTCTTCACTCCGCTTTTTCGCTCCACAACCACACTCCAAATATGTCCGCCCCCGCCGGTACCGTCGAGGAGCCTAAGAAGGCAGAAATCGAGAAGATTGATGCCGTTCTCGATGATTCTCAACAGATCGCCGCACATGCTACCGACTTTGAGGATCACGACTTGAGCATTTGGCAAACCATTCGCAAAAACCCATGGGCAACGTTCTGGTCTCTCTACGCATGCTGGACCGTTATCCTGCTCGCTTTTGAGAATCAGGCTGGTGGAGCTGTTGTTGGCATTCCGGAATTCCGAAAGGACTTTGGACATGAATACCCAGCGGGATCAGGGTCTTATGTCGTCCCAGCCAACTGGCAAAGTGCTTTCAGTGGGGCACCGCTCGCAACGTAGGGCAGAACTCCCGAAACATGGATTTTGAATGGCGCAACTAACAAGAAGCAGCCAGATTATCGCGTGCCTGCTCACCGGCCAATTGTCCGATGCAATCGGTCGTCGGTACACTCTCCTGATTGCTCTTATCATTGGATTTGCTGGCGTTGCCGTCGAATTTGTAGCTACTACGAACCCGGTATTCTTTGCAGGAAAGTTGGTCAATGGAGTATCCATAGGTATCCTCTCTACCATGATGATAGGATATGTTGGCGAGATTGCACCATTGAAGCTTCGTGGTATCCTTACCTGCTGCATTGGTGTAGCATACGGTGTCGGCCCTCTCACTGCATTCATCATCATCAACTACACTGGCAGTGTCGAGAGCCGCTGGGCATATCGAACCATCTTTTGCTCGCAATGGGGATTCGCAGCCGTGGCCCTGATTCTTTGGCCATTTATGCCTGAGTAAGCTGCTTGCCCACAAGGCTAATGTAACTGCATAATCTAACAGTGTTTAGGTCGCCTTACTGGTTGATTATGAAGGGCAAGAATGATCGCGCTCTGAAGAGTTTGAACAAGCTGGGCTACAAGGATGAGCGCGGCGAGCAGCGCCTTGCTCTCATCCAGGTTACTCTCGAGGAGGTTAAGAAGGAAACCGAAGGAGTCACTTACGCTGAATGTTTCCGCCGGTCCAACCTTCGTCGTACGATTGTCGCCATCATGCCTTTGACCATCCAAGCCTTTTCTGGTATTTCTTTTGTTGCGGGCTACTTCACCTACTATCTACAACTTGCGGGGTACCCCACAGATCAAAGTTTCAGGATCCAGATTGCCCAGCCTGTATTGTCTATTGTTGGCAATCTCATGGCGGCCGCTGTTGTTGATAAAGTAGGACGCCGGGATTTGACCTTGTATGGTCTGATAATCTTGACCGCCTTCCTTCTGATTACGGGAGGTCTTGGAACCAACACAACAGACCAGGGAATGATCAAGGGAACCGTCGCATTCATTCTCATCTACAGCTGGTGGTACAATGTTGCTCTCGGCAGCAGCAGTTTCTCCATCCTGACCGAAGTTCCGACCTCGCGCCTCCGCTACAAGACGGTTGCTCTCGGCCTTGCCTGTGCCGCGTGCGTTAACGTCATGTGGCAATTCACCATTCCCTACATGTTCAACCCTGACCAGGCCAATCTCGGGGCCAAGATTGCTTTCATTTTCGGCGGGCTCTGCCTGATTTGCATCGCTTACTTATGGTTCTATCAGGTAGAGACGGCGGGAAGAAGTTATCAGGAATTAGATGAGATGTTTGCGAAGAAGATTCCGGCGAGGCAATTCAAGCACTACAAGACCGATGTGCAGATGCAAAACGAAGTCGCTGCTGGCGCAATGCAGAAAGCGTAAGATGGATCTGATACAAAATAGTGGAAAGGACACAGTGGTTGGAAGTTCCGAAGTTTATGAAGAAATAGAAGTCGTGGAGCATTGTTCTTTCTTGAAAACAAGCTCTTTCTGGGTCTGAAAAATGAATTTCAATGTAATGCCGTGGTGAGTTACGACAAATGAGATACGGTGTATGTAGTCTGCACCCAGAGTAAAAATGTCACATGCCAACTTATACCCTAGGAAGTTATGTTGCGGTTTAGAGCAAAGTCGCTGATGGTGAACCAAGTACAATAATCTCTAAGACCAATACTGTGTAGTGTAATATGGCGGAAGTAACTCATATGAGCATGCTTGTAAAACATCTGAACGGCTGCAATTCTGGACCGATACTGACAGAACAAAGGCAGATTGACTCGTCATATGAGCACAGAACGATAGAGGACTGTAGACGAGACGAAGATGAATTAGTTACCTGTACCTAGGCACCTACTAAATTAGGTCTTCATAGTAATACTGTACTGTTCGTACAGGGCACTTGTTCTGTGCACTATTAATTATTAATTACGAGTAGTGTATGCGCCGGCGCGTTTTCGGGATTGACAAGAAGAAGTTAGCACAAGCACGGATAGAATGATGATGGACGAAAACCCCATCTGTCCCCCCGTCTCGTGTTTCCCCATATGGAATCGTGGGGAATGAACTCTCGGTATGTGTACATTATTGGGTACGAATAATAGAGGCTTCATAATTATGCAGGTACTGCATTTGGTAACATTTCCCCAAGTGAGTGCCTAAGATACCCCGATTAGACCACCATCTCCATCCCCACCTCATTGCCCGCTTATTTTCCATCCAAGACCCGCTTTCTAGCGGTGGAAGCACTTCTCGCAAAACGCGCAATTCGTTCTGAGAGGAATCTTGGCCTTTATGAGTATTTCCCTACAATAGCTATAGCATTGGAAAATATCATCCCTCAATCTGCGTGCTTCATTTCATCGTACAGTGCCTCCAGTCATACATCCGCTCATCCGTTCACATCAATCATCACCATGACGGAGACCGTTAACTCATATCCCACAAAACCGCGAGTTTTCATTCTCACTGACATCACCAACGAACCAGATGATTCTCAGTCTTTCTGTCGCTACCTGACATACTCAAATCAATTCGACACTGAAGGTGTCGTACCTACAACATCAACGTGGTTGCGTCATAGAGTCGCACCCGAAGGCGTCCATGACATTATAGACGGCTACGCACAAGTGGTTGATAATCTCAACGCACACGTGCACCCTAGCAATCCCTATCCATCGCCAGAATCCCTTCGCAGTATTGTAAAGGCTGGCTCTCCCGTTTACGGCATGGAGGCAGTTGGGGACGACATTCCCCTAAGCGAAGGTTCTGAGTTGCTCCTCCAGCGCTTGGAAGCCGATGACCCACGGCCCCTCTGGGTAATCGTTTGGGGTGGCACGAATGTTTTAGCCTCTGTTCTTCACCGCATCCGAAATAAGCCTCAGGCTGCCGACATTCGCTCAAAACTTCGCGTATACACCATCTCTGACCAGGACGACTCGGGAGCCTGGATTCGTCAACAATGGCCCGAGATCTTTTACATCTGCAGTGTTCATGGTTGGAATCAGTACTACTCGGCCGCCTGGATTGGAATATCGGGTGACGTCCCTGAAGACAGAGGTGGTGCTGATCGCTCTATGGTGACACCGGAATGGATTAAGAAGAACTTCCAGATCGGTCCATTAGGTGCAAAATACCCGGACGTTATGTACGCGATGGAAGGTGACACACCAACCTTCCTCTACCTTATCCAGAACGGGCTGGGGAACCCCGAGGAGCCAAGCTGGGGAAGCTGGGGAGGGAGATACACACCTGTCAACGTTAGCCACAGAGGCACACCTTCAAGGGGACACTTTGCAGACTGTGGTGACGAAGTCATTGGACTGAATGGACAGAAGTTTGCAAACTCTCGAGCCACCGTGTGGCGATGGAGAAATACCTTCCAGAGCGATTTCGCGGCACGAATGCAGTGGACATTGACTAGCGACTTTAGCAAGGTTAACCATGCGCCAGTAATTGAGGTCAACGGGGAAAAGGGGCTTGGGCCGACCTTTATCGATGTCAACGCCGGATCCTCGATCACATTTGACGCGAGCAACACCTACGACCCCGATGGTGATGATTTGACGTTCAAATGGTGGCAATACAAGGAGCCAAGCGCAGTTCAGACAGGGCATAGCTGGGAAGTGACTGTTCTTGACCTGAAAGTAACAGAAAGCGGCATGAAGTTGGACGTCGAGATACCGGAGGCAGAAAAGACTTGTGCGGTTGTGCGCTCGACGCCACCAAGGCTGATGAAGAGGGGACCGCCGCTTCACATCATTCTTGAAGTTTCGGACAATGGAGCTCCTCAACTGACTTCGTACCGAAGAATTGTCATCACACCTATTAATGATAGAGCTGGTGAAGATGGTAAGCTTTTGAGCAGCTACGAGCTTTTGAGGGGTGGGGTGTCTAACTGGGGCACATTTCAAGAACTTTAGGTTGCGTCATGCTCCATTCTAAGTAGGAGGGCATCAAGTATTGAGAATGCATCAATTACGTGAACTCATTTTGGAGAGGAGAACGGGTTGCGAACTGCCTTTACAAAGCGAATAACCTTGAATCGACATACAAGACGATCATCTGCCTCTACCTCGTTTTGAAAGCAACACCCCAACCACCCAAAGCCAACGAGAGGCCCGTGAAAACAATGAGGGGCCCGTATGCCGTGCTATATCCCAAAGATCCAACCGAGTTTTCACTCCCAGCCTTCATTAATGGTACGCTTACCAGGCCTCCACTTACATATCCAATTCCCCGTGCACCATTCAATAAGCCGTACAGCATCCCGCTATCAAGCAATTCTCCACTTCTTTGTGCGTCACGTTCCATATCGTTTAGAACGCCAGCCCATGTCGCGCTGTATCCGCTTGCAAAAAAGCCAAATGTAATAGCAAACATGATGAGTAAGGCCGTGCTGCCACGCGAAGCCAAGCCCCAGAAAAGAAACGCAGACAAAGCGGAGCTGACGGCAGAAATGGCTGTTACAGTTGAGGCTGATAGCCGAATCCGTTTGTTATCGCTGAGGAAGCCGAAAAAGGTCGAAGAGCAGATGCCAGGAACATTGACGAGGGTAAGTAGAAGGGTTGAAAAGGTCGGCGATAGCGTAGACACATTGCGAGCATATTCGGTGAGATAGGTCTGGGGAACGCCGTATCCCGCGCTTTGGAGCATGGTTGCTGTGCTATAGATCCAGAATGTCCTATGCCTGAGAAATTGCATAGGGACTGTGCGCTCTGAGTCCGAGCCTGCAACTGGACGAGGTTGATGTGGTGTTTTTATAAGACTGATGCAGGGAGCCGCTGTACCAATCATTATTCCGGCCCATGCTATCATGGTAAGGCGAAAGCCAACTCGGTCGAGAAGACCTCGAAATATAAATGGGCAAACGGAACCGACAATGTTTTTGCTGGATAAACAAATCCCGTATGCGATCGCTCGGTTACAGACACGATTCTGGACAGCGAACCACTCACCAAGAGATAATGTCGTCGGGCTGTAAATCAGAGCGCACCCAAATGCCGCCAGAATGCCCTGAGTCACGACCAAGTGCCAAACATGTGTACTGAATGAGGAAATGACAAAACTAGCACAAGCAAGTAGAGCCCCCAAGATGGCAGCAATACGACGGTAATGAATCCATCTTTTAGCAAACAGGGCAAATAGAAAGGGCATGGACAAATACATGACGCCGTTAGAAGTCGTGCCAATCAACCCTGTTATTTCGCGGCTGCCATTCATCGTCCAGTGCTTAAAAAAGTATTCTTGCAAAATACCATAGCTCATAGCGAAACCTGACAATGTCAACTACCTATCTAGATGGAGAGAAGCGTTAAAGAGTATTGTTACCCCATATCGGAAGCTGTGATAACGCAGCACTTGCGAGGGCGAAAAGTCTTCGTTGGCTATCGCTCTCATGCAAATCATGCTCCTGGTTGAGGCCGCCATCATGAAGGACTTCAAGTTGGGAGCCTTGGTATGGCCGCGTTTGCAAAGCAAAAGTATTGTCGTAGCTCATGTTGAAGAAGTGTCCAACCTTCGATGATCTGGGTGAAGCAAAGCGGTGAAGCAAAGCGTCAGGGTGGACTGACTTGTAATCAAATTCCTAGGTAGTTATTGTGAGAAGAGGAGAACAGGAAAGAACGATTGCGTTATTATCTCACCTGTCAGACTCTCGACGTAAATGGGCCCTTAGTGCGCCTTAACCACCCGAATTTACCTAGCGAATCAACTGCAACCCTACAACTCCCTTTAAACTCCCTAACTAATAACTCTCCGCATAAGCCTATTTTTTTTGCCAGGGCTCTGGTCGCTTACAAAGGAAAATTTCGTGTTGTGATTAGCTAGGGAGTTGAGGGAGTTCTAGGGAGTTATTGGCCGCCTGGCAAGACCTCGGGCCCTAGCAAAGAATCGTGTGACTGGTGAGATAACGATTGCGCATGAGACGTCATTGTTGCGCACGTACTGGAGTATTCGCTAGTCATTAATGGGCAGGAGGGAACATCAGACACCACCATGTCATTACAACAATTGGTCAAGACATAATCTTTCGATATTGTGGTGTAACAACCTAACTAGATCTTCTCTGTAGTGCAAAATCTACGATAAATCAGTGTCTCTGCTGTCCTTTGCACCTTACACTGGCTTTGCTATCTCAACTATTGTTATCTTAAGAAGGTTTGAGTAGTAGAGGCTCTAATGAAACCATTCTCTCTAAACTCCAAGCATGGAAAGGGTCCCATTTAATACATACTCTGGGAGAAACTGATCGAGCCTGCGGTTTTGTACTGTCTTTGGACTTCCAAAAAAAATGAGTATATCCCAAGATCGACGTTACACATAGATGAAATGCGTAATATCTCTATGCAATGATCTCAGATATGAGTCAGTATTGTTAAATATCAAACTCTGGCATGATTGCCTACCTAAGTGTTGTGTCATAAAATTTATGACTTCTTCTTTTGCTTTTGGGAAATAGTAGTCCTTGTATAACCAGAGTCGAATTCGTCGAAGACAATGCAACTCATGATAGACCCCGAATGATGCTAAGTAGCCCCCTTTTGCAAGTCGAACTGAATCGTTTAACGAAGCCCCTGCTGCTATTATTTCGTTCTTAGATGCATTGAATGCAAGTGCTGCAGGATTTAGTGTATGGTCTAGAGGGAGAAAAGGGAACACACACGACGAATGAGGTCTTCCCATGCCCTGTTATTATCTGTATTTGGAGGCCCTGTGTATTGGCTTTTCATGAGAGTGCCATTACTTCTCTCAACCCTTGAAACAAGGCTGATTGCATTCGCTGCAGGAGCTATGAAAGATTATCAGAAAGCTTTGCAGTACGGCAATTATTCGTGTCTTACAACTACTCCAATTGATTCCAATGAGACTCTTTTGTAGAGTTAGGAGAGAAGAATTGACTACTAGCAAGCAAAGAACGAGGTGCAAGATGGTAAAATAGATAATAGCAAATACTCGTGATGCCAACAGTAGTCGATGTTGGTTTACAGCCTTTGTCCCGAGCAGCTTGTATGTCTGTCTGGGACTGCCTTCGGTTGCTAGAAATGCCATCTTTTGTACTTCTGTGGTCTTGAACAGTTCAAATAATGACATTCTTTCGGATTTTGGAAGGTTTGAGAGAAAAGAAGAATCCGCCTTGGAATACCTTGGACATGGGGCCTAGCCTAATTTGTAATTCCCTCAATGATGGCAGACATCGTCTACGTAGCATCTCCATGGTATCCCAAGGACCAGGAATGACCTCCTGTAAGAGGTCCAGTAAGCCAAGCTTGATATCCAGTATATCTTGGCATATTCACGGAGTTGGAAATAGTATTTACTCTGCATGGTCCTTCTGAACGCTGCATGTTGCATGCGTTTGGCCCCAACATAGTTATTTGATAGTTATCCGTTCACTGTTACATGCCATATCAACATGGTATATTGATATCGGAACACTTGTTTCGATGTAAAATCTACTAGAAGCAGGGATATAGCTTTTCTGACGTCAGCGCAAGTGCACATACATTCGGACTTCAAGTGTATTTCATTTACCCGGGCATCCAGCAGTCTCGATCTGTGCAGTACAAGGCAGATCAGATGCAACTGCGAAGATCATGGAGGAATGATCTCCTACGTAACTATTGATGATGGCTCTTGTATCAGGTTTGACTTAGGGGCTAAATCGATGGCACTCGTCTAAATATACAGGATACATTGCGTATGTATATATATTCCTACAATTAGTATGCTCGATCTTTTGAATGGTCACTTTCAATTACACCTGAGATTACATACAAAAACTTGAATACTTGACCGCTGTTGAGATTTATCAAAAAGGTCCGCTAGTGGTATCTCTCACTGTGCTTAGTTCTAGCTAACCGGCCGGTAGTATGAATTTATATCTACTTAGCGTCTATGTGTTGGCAGCAATTGTTGATACAGTTGTTGCTAACCCCTTTCCTCAGGAAAGACCAAGTGAAACTCTCAGTAAGAATAGAATCAAAATTTCATAACTGTAAAAGCTTACTTGAGCAGATGTCTACATCGTAGGCTGTGGTACGTACCCAATGTGCAGTTACTCGATACATCCCTCTAAAGGGTGACAGGACCTATTCCTAGTCGCACTATCAATGGGAGGAGTGAAGTTGTCGAGAAAGCTGCTTGTCTCCATTGAGCTTGTTCAAGATGGAGAATGTTGTGTTAATAGAAGTGCTGCCCTAGTAGCTTACATAGGCTAAATTATGTTTCCAAATGTCTTGCAAAAACCTTTTGTGCAATTAGACGTTCGTTCTGATGGGAGTGTAACGAGATATGTCCCGCCAACATCCTACATTACTAAGCCTACCAACGTGCCATTCCTACTCTGATAGATCAATCGCCTGTCTTCAACCCAACGCAACTCTGGATCCCGAAGCTCTACCGCCGAAAATCTCCTGATCAGACTGGCTGCAATATACTGAGACTCAATGTAAACTAGTCTAAGGGCGGGGCAAATCCGCGGGCCTCCCGAGAATGGCGTGAATTCCCAGCTTGGCCGAATAAATCTCCATCTATCGGGACGAAAATTCTCTGCGTCTTTCCCAAAAACCTCCTCATCGCGCTGCATAGCACGGAAGTTCGTTTCGATGACGGTTCCTTTTTCTACCAGCAAAGGGCGTTGCCCATCGATGCCACCTCCTATAGGAAGAATACACGTTTGAATGCATTCTCGCTGACTTGCCTGGGCAATTGGTGTGAGCCGATGAGCTATGATTAGTGTTAGTTTGATTCTTTTCACCAATGAACCTGCACCTACTTTCTCGCAATGCCCAGTTTAGATATTTATAGGATGTAAGCAGCTTGTAGGTTAATTCTTGAGACTTGGTAGGCAAGATCTCCTTGCGCAACTCCTCCCACGCAGATTGATTGCGTGCCAGATGGAAGAAGAGATTTCCAAGTGTTACCGCAACCGAATCATGTGCCGGGCTGAAGACACTGAGGACTTGGTACCGAAGCACTTTCCTGTCTTTCGTTGTCTTTGCAAGCTCATCACTCAACCGAAGATATCTTGACTCTTCTTTCAGACCCTTGTCACAAGAATAGACACGACTGATGGCTTCTTCGACTCGGGCATCGACATAATTGTGCACAAGCTCGCACGAGGCTTTCCAATCCTTATCACGAGTAGCTGGATTCATGACAACCCCGCTTTGAGCTGTTGAAAACGCCTTAAGAAATTTACTAGATGCGTTGGGAGTAGAGAGTGCATTCATTGATTTGCCAAATATGAACTCTGTAGAAAGGTCGAGAGTCTGCCGTTCAATATAAGTATTTGGATAAAACCTATCATTGGTACGCTTTACTCACCAGACGTTTGAAAATAGGTAATAAATCTATAGTGCTGCCATCATCCGGAATAAGCTCCATAAACCTTTTTACGTGCCGGTGAAGTCGTTCAAAATTCGCGATATGAGCAATCTCAAAAGCAGGCCGAATTAGTGCACGGCTTTGTTTCCAATGATCTCCATCGGTAACAAGTATACCATCTCCGAAGAATCCATCCACCTCATAACGAATTGGTGCCAAGCCGAAGTTGTTGAAAAAGGTGGAATATATTGCCTTCGATAATCTCGGATCCTTAGTCTTGATCCAGACCTTTCCACCAGTAATAGTCCTGAAGGTTGGCCCGTAAGTCTGGAAAAGCTCTGTATTAAAATCGAGGAATCGCCTTTCTTTGTATGCCTCTGTACTCAGGTCCCCCAAATCTTTTCCGTGTAGATCTTTGTGTGGATAAGAGGGGGGATCTTGACAGCCATGGTGCCACTTGGCCTTCCATCGCGCGATGCTAAATTTCGCCTTGGTAGCAAATAGGTGAAGCGATATGCAAATTGCCAAAACAAATGATACACCTGCAATAAAGGCCATAGTAATAGGTAAAGATGTAAACGGAGTTTCTAGATGTAGAAAGTATCTGTTTCAATCCTCAATTGCAAGTAGGTTTATGAACAAACGACTATGCTAGACAAGATGGGTAGGTTTTGGCATACTATGAACATGAAACTATTACGCAGATAATTTACCTCTACGAAAAGAGCAACAGGGTCTGTGCATTCCTGCACTTTATATTACACACTTAGTCCCTCATGGCATGGTTTCATTGCATCAAGTAAACATGCATGATGTTGGAGGACTATGCATTTTGTCTGCTGAACGGCGATCCCTCAGAGTAAATGCTTCGGACTTCCGGCAAAAGTACCATTCATCGGGTTTAAGCGGGCTCAGGTGTATTGGATTCTGTTGCAGCGATTTGTCGCTGCCGAGGGAATGCCGTGTAGGGTTGTGGCACGGCGATACTGCACCTCGCCTCAAGGACTTTTGTGCCCAGCTTTCAGGCAACGACATCTGCATTGTTGAAAGTCTAAACGCTTGAACCTTGAATGAGCACTTGGCAATGGGTGATCTATCGCCTTATTGGTTTCCATCTACAGCTTATCATTTTAGCACTCAGCGGTCATGATGCAAATGTGCCATGCTGTGAGGGACCACCTTTGAGTTTGATTAACCGACAGATCAATTAGCTGGCGCAACGAAACCTTTATATCAAAGACTAACCCCCACAATGGAGGGCTATGGCGCCTATCCAAATGGAGCCGGAAACTGGGGCAACAGAACAACAGCATAGTACCAGCCCTGCGTAGGTCTGCCGAAGACCCAAAAGAGAGCACGGACGAAGGCCGGGCGGCGATCCTGGGAGAGAAGTTTTTCCCAGCCAACCGTCAAGCCGACCTGTCGGACATCAGGGACGACTATAACCCCCCAAGATTTGAAATGGACCCCGTGGTCACAGCCCAGGAGGTGGAAGACGTGATTAGGAAGCTCCCGAACAACAAAGCTCCCGGCCCAGACGGGATACAGAATGAGGTGTGGAAAGCCCTATGCGAGGAC